>NC_038047.1:8229092-8529092 GCF_002211085.1 Panicum hallii | reverse complement strand
TATTGGAGCGGCAAAGTCCCGAAGGAACACGCGCCTTTAAGTGGCTAGTCCAGCACTAACCCTCCTAGCCCTACCACAACCTATCTACCTTGCTCATGGGTGGATGTCATGGTAAGGAGGGGGGCTCTATTTATAGGTCAAGGGAAGCCATGGTATTAGGACAAGTGTCCTCCTTCTAGAGAATTCCAAAATATCTTAACATTTTCAAAATTTTATTTATTACTATTTCTAGAGTCTTCCATGGAAAATATCTCCCCCCTTGCTTAGTGGAGAAGGATCCTTGAGAATATTTTATTCTTGCTTAGGGGCTAAGGATCTCGAGAGTTGCCTTGAAAATATCTCACTATTGCTTAGTGGCTAAGGATCTAGAGAGTTGCCTTGAAAATATCTCGCTTTTGCTTAATGGAGAAGGTCTTAGAGAGTTGCCTTGCATCTTCTTCAAAGTGATGAAAATTGGGATGTTACAGAGGGGAAGCAAACTCTCGATATGAAGATTTATTTTGTGGTATCGGTAGGCACAAAGCCACCCCTAATCCACGTTGTTGAAGCACTAACTAAGAGTACTACTTCCCGATCACCGAGTCCCTTGCAGGACTCTTCTTGACTCGCCACCAAGGCTTACCCACCAGGGCTCTCGCCAAATCCCCGATCACCTCGATGCCATCTCCACTAATGAACTTCTCAATGAAGGAAGAGGGTCTCCACGTCCCCAGCACAAAGCCGTCGTCACCGCTCCACACCAAGCCGGAGGGTCGATGATTTGCCAGCGAGCCAGCAAGACTATAAGGGGCCGGCACATTGAGATACAACTTATGGTTCACTCAAGAACAAGCACACAAGGCAGCAACGCCTTGCTCTCTCACTCTCTCTAGAGCTAATCCTAGCACCAACACTCTCAAAGCTTGTGCTAAACTTAAGGATGTGATTAATAAGCTCTTGGATGGCTTGAAGAACTTCTTCAGAGTGTGTATAGCTTCTCATGAACTCCAGCAACCTCGAATGATCTGGGGTGAGGCCTTATATAGCCTAGAGATCGACTCCTAACCATTACATGCTTTTTCCCTAAAAAGCATAAAGCGTCGGTTAAATCGGTCGGCGCCGTTGGTTTAACCGGCCACACTTAGCCTACCTACTAGCCGTTGAACTCCAAATGCCATCCTCTGCTGACGTTATTGCATCAACGCAATGCACTGACAATTGTCGGTTTAATCAGTGCTAAAAACTTTGCTTGGAAACCCTTCTGGAACCAAAACATGCGTACTGAGTAACCACAGCACGCTTGCACCGATGTCTTCTTTTGCACCATCAGTTTAACCAGTGCTTCTATCATTTCTTCACTTGATTGTTATGTCATCTCCTTATTGCACCGACGCCTCTATTTTTATAGCGTCGGTTCAACCGGTACTATTGTAATTTCTTCACTTGATCGCCATATCAACTCACCAAAGCACCGACCCGTTATAAGTTCATGCCGCTCGTTTAATCGACGCATGTAATCAAGCTGAACCTTGTCCAAATTATCTTGGCTGTCATTTGGACACCCGTAAATTATCTCTGCATTTTTACTACTTGAACATCTTGATAGCAATTTGGACCATCTTGTATATGAATTGGACTCCATCCAAAGGAACTAGAAATCCTACAAATTTGAGCTCACAAACTCGTTAGTCACATTGACTATATTGTCATACAATCACCAAAATCACAATCGCATTCTAATAGGATCATATTCCTTACAATGCAGGAACATTAAAAGTTACCCGTCACTGAGGGTCACATGGCAAAACGAATTCTGGCCAGAAACAAAAAAAAGGTACATCGATGCTTGAAATGCCTCTTTTTCTTCCGGCAAAATCGTATTCTAATTGGAGAGACTTTAAGGTACACATGATCTCCAACCTCAAAGCTGAGCTCACGCCTTCTCTTATCCGCATAGCTTTTCTGGCGCGACTGAGCTGCCTTCAAATTTGCTCTTATCTCGGCCACTTTGTCTTCTGCTGCTTCAATAAAATCCGGTCGCTCCACGATGCGATCCCCAACTTCAAACCACATCAGCGGAGTCCGACACTTCCTTCCATAGAGGGCTTCGAACGGCGACATTTTGAGGCTGGTCTGATAGCTATTATTATAGGAAAACTCGGCATATGGCAGACTATCTTCCCAGTCCTTACCATAAGTGAGGACACAAGCTCTCAGCATATCTTCTAGGATCTGGTTGATCCTCTCAGTTTGGCCATCTGTTTGAGGATGATAAGCCGAACTAAAATCCAACTTAGTGCCGAGTGCTTCATGCAGACTCCTCCAAAACCTTGAGGTGAACTGGGTCCCTCGATCTGAGACTATACACTTGGGCACTCCATGTAACTTCACTATACGGTCGATGTACAGCTTAGCTAGTTTGTCACCTCCGTAAGTGGTGCGCACAGGTATGAAGTGGGCAACTTTTGTGAGGCGGTCAACCACTACCCAGACGGAATCATTACCACTCTTGGTTCTGGGTAGGCCAATAATGAAGTCCATACCAACTTCATCCCATTTCTAAACTGGAATTGGCAACGGTTGGAGTAATCCACTAGGCTTCTGATGCTCAGCCTTTATCTGTCGACATACATCACAGTATGCCACAAACTTAGCTATATCGCCTTTCATTCCATTCCACCAGTACTTTTTCTTAAGGTCCAAGTACATTTTGGTGGCACCAGGGTGAATAGAGTAAGCTGAGTTGTGTGCCTCATCCAAAATGGTTTGACGGTAATGACCTTGCTTTGGCACACACAGCCGCTTCTTAAACCATAGAACTCCATCCTTATCCACCCTGAAATCCGGGGCCTTGTTTTCTCCGGTTTGGGCCTTGATCTCCATTAGCTTCTCATCATCCTTTTGAGCCTCTTTGATTTGGTCATCCAGGACTGGTCGAACACTAAGGTTGTAATTATAGGAATGGGGTACCACACTTAGGTTCAACTTCTCCATTTCCTCACGTAACCGTAGCTCCTGGGTAACCAAGTGGTGGCAATAAGCTTTTCTGCTTAAGGCATCTGCCACTACATTTGCTTTACCAGGATGATAATGGATCTCCAGATCATAATCCTTAATTAACTCCAACCATCTCCTTTGCCTGAGATTAAGGTCCGGTTGGGTGAAGATATACTTAAGTCTCTTATGATCCGTATAGATCTCACACTTATTCCCAATCAGATAGTGCCTCCAAATCTTCAGAGCATGCACTACCGCTGCTAACTCCAAATCATGAGTTGGATAGTTCTGCTCATGGGACCTCAATTGACGAGAGGCATAGGCTACAACTCTCCCTTCTTGCATAAGCACACAGCCTAAGCCTTGTCTGGAAGCATCACAGAAGATAACAAAGTCCTTGCGAATGTCAGGTAAGACCAACACGGGTGCGGTAGTTAGTCTTTCCTTTAGTTCATGGAAACTCCGCTCACAAGCTTCTGTCCAGACAAACTTCTTGTCCTTCTTGAGCAGCTCCGTCATTGGTCTGGCTATCCTAGAAAATCCTTCAATGAATCTCCGATAATAGCCAGCTAATCCAAGGAAACTTCGGATTTCTGAGACGGAGGTTGGCTGTTTCCACTCTGACACCGCAGTTACTTTCTTCGGGTCCACTGCTACTCCTTCAGCAGTCAGGACATGCCCAAGGAAGCTTACCTTCTGTAGCCAGAATTCACACTTACTGAACTTGGCATACACTTGGTGGCTCCTAAGCTTGCCCAAAACTACTCTAAGGTGCTGCTCGTGCTCTTCGGCACTCCGAGAGTAGACTAGTATGTCGTCGATAAAGACAACGACAAACTGGTCCAACTCCTCCATGAACACTTTATTCATGAGGTTCATGAAGTAAGCAGGAGCATTGGTTAAACCGAACGGCATTACCGTGAACTCGTATTGACCATAACGAGTCACAAAAGCCGTCTTAGGCACATCTTCTGGCCTAATCCTCAACTGGTAATAGCCTGACCTCAGGTCTATCTTGGAAAAGAACTTGGCTCCTTTCAGCTGATCAAACAGATCATCTATCCGAGGCAATGGGTACTTGTTCTTGATGGTGACCTCATTCAGGGCTCTATAATCCACACATAGCCTCATGCTTCCATCCTTCTTCTTGAAAAAAAGGACAGGTGCTCCCCACGGCGATGAGCTAGGTCTTATATAACCTTTTTGCAAAAGCTCATCTAATTGCTTTTTCAACTTGGCTAGCTCTGGGGCTGCCATCCTATAGGGTCTCTTAGCAATAGGGGCTGTACCGGGGACTAGGACAATGGCGAATTCCACTTCACGCTCTGGAGGCATACCCGGTAATTCTTCAGGGAACACATCCATATACTCCGCTACTACCGGTACCTCCTTCGGTGTTTCAGCCTTTAGGTTGTGCAGCATGGGGCCTGGTCTACTGACCCTAACATGGCAAGTGACCGTTTCTCCATGATGATTGGTCACGGTCACAGTCCTTTCTGCACACGCTATGCTTCCTCGGTGCTTGGTTAACCAATCCATCCTGAGGATAACATCTATCCCTTGGGAGTTGAGTACCACTAGGTTGGCTAAGAACACTACCCCACTTAGGTTAATAGGGATGCCGATAACTCCTAAGTGGCAAGGTATGTGGCCTCCCGGGGACTGAGTTATTAATGGCCTCTTAAGGGCTACCGTATCAACATTATTAGCTTCCACAAAGCTTGACGAGATAAAGGAATGCGATGCACCGGAGTCGAAAAGCACAATTGCGAGAACTGATTGGACCAGGAACTCACCGAGTATCACTCCTGGGGCATCCTCAGCTTCTTCGACGTAGACGTGGTTCACCTTCGCCTTTCCAAATGACTGTTGACTCTTTGCTGGTGCTCCACGGCTGGCTCCAGATGCTTGCTTTGGTCCATTCACTGAGTTGGAGAAGACAGACGGTGCTGGCTTGTTCTTATAGGGACAGTTGGCAATAAAGTGCCCTGTCTCACGGCAGTTAAAGCAAGCCTTCGGGTTGGTCAGCTGGCTCCCTCCGGCTGACTGAGTGTGGTTAATACCTTGAGTCTTAGCAGGTGCAGACTGAGATGGCTGCCTGAATGATGTAGTAGGCACCTTGTAAGACACCACACTATGACTCTTTGGTCCAGAATAAGCTGGGTGCTGAGTTTTCTGGGCCTTCTCCTGGTGAAACACCTTCTTGCTTTCAAACTTCCTCTTTTTGTCCTTCATTTCTTCCTTCTTGTGCTTCACAGTAGTGATGGCCTTGTTAACTAGGGTGTTGAAATCCGGGTAAATAGAAACTCCAAGCAGGGTCCTTATCTCCGGATCCAAACCACGAAGGAAGGCATCTTGCTTCTGTTCATCTGTCTTCAGCACTTCTGAGGTATAACGGGACAGCTCCGTGAATTTATGCAGATACTCTGTCACTGACAGATTCCCTTGCTGGAGACTCATGAACTCCTCCAACTTAAGCTTCATCACACTCCTAGGAATGTGATGCTCCTTAAACACTTTGACAAATCTGTCCCAAAGCATGGTGTTAGCATCCTAATTCATCTCTCTGTAGCCATGCCACCATGCTAAAGCTGGTCCTCTCAGTTGCTGGACGGCCAATAACACCTTATCACGGTCATCAGCATGAACAACTTCTAGCTTCATCTCGATTTCTCTGATCCAGTCATCAGCCTCAATCGGGTTGTCGGATCCTCCAAACTTAGGTGGCTGCAAGCGGTTGAAGTCTGCAATCCTGCTGCCATTGCCTTGATGCATTGCAGGTCTATTGTTGCCAAGATTGCCTTGAGCTTGAGCCGTGAGGGTGGTCACAAGAACTTGAAGGAGTTGGTTCTGTTGTTGTAGTATGGCTGCTAGGTCAATGGGTGCGGGGGCACGGGGAGGTAGATGCGGTAGGTGTCCATTTTCTTCTGGAGCTACATTCGGAGGGGCCTGGTTCCTCGGATTGACCTCGTCACCGTCCTCCTGAGCATGGAGTCCCTGGACTCGGCTCGAACGACGGGACATCTGCGGTCAAGGAGGGATAGGATAAAATTAGGTGGCTCTCCCTATTTATTACTAGGGTAGATTTGCATGTATATAAATATATAATAGCACACAATATCAACAAGTCATTCAAGCACCACACAAGCATTCATTCAAACAAGCAGGGATACATGCCACGACGGATTACAATAACGCGGCTCGACTTTTAAGGGTCAGCCGGGATGACTCGACTAATGATCCCTACAACACGGTCTTCGGGATCACTGTTTCCGGGATCTCGGGGAGACGCGGGAGGCGTGGGCGGCACTGGTTCGCAAATCCTCCTGCGCGGTTGGGACAAAGGGTATAGGGGAATCCCCTCTAGGATGGGTAGACACCTCTAAGAAGCTGGCTATGGCGGTCTGCCTGCTCCCTAAGGTTTTCTTCGGCCATGTTGAGGCGGCTCTCTGCTTCAGCTGCTCGGGCTTCTGCCTGCGCTAAGGCCAGCTTAGCCTTATGCCAACGGGACTCCGCTCTCTCAGCACGCTGGATCAAATTTCTCATGTGTTGATGCAGTTGGTCGCACAAATCATCGAGGCTAAGCAAATAGCCCGACATAGCGACAACTGTGGGGTTCTTCTCTGTCCCAGCAGGACTTTCTAGGTTGCGGATCCTTGCCGCCCAAGCAGGACGGTTACGATCCAACGGTGGGAAGTACTTCATGGGAGTGGAACCCAAGTGCCATTCGAACATCTGGCACAGGTGCCGCAGTGCCTTGCGAGCTGCAAGTTGAATGGTGTCAGGCATACGGGCTCCAGTGGCGGTGACACTCCAGGGTTGCATCTCCAAGTATTTATCGCTGGCGCCAATATGGACGGTGACCTCACAGCTTTCGGTGCCATGCTCCATGAACTCGCGACCCACGTACTCCGGTCGTTCCGGAATACCTAGTCGCACCGTGGCAGCATAAAGCACCCTGGGGAATCCATCTTCATTGATGCAGTAGGTGGTGGTCCAGTCATCCGCCATCTAACTTACAAAGGTAGGGTTAGCATAATAAGGATAAAATTTTAAGGAGTAATAGGGTTCAAAGAATTGACCATCCGAGGGCTCCTACGGTCCTCGTTACTACCGATTCGTGTCCTACAGCCAACCTGGCTCTGATACCACCTGAAGCGCCCCGACCCGAAGATCAAGGCTAAACCATGTATTAATTACCGAACAAAGTCTCCGGCATAATACATGTTACATCAAGTGGAGTCCAGAGTCATACAGAGCTTTATTCTACAAGTACACGAGGAGTAATGCGACAACACAGAGCTACACAACTCAAACATAGGATAGTGACTATCATGACGGCGTGGAGGACTAGCTTTTCATCCATCACGACTCCACTCGACCAGCTTGGGTGCGGACACGATCTACTCACAGTCTTCTGGAACAAAGTCGGGATCCTCTGGAGAAAAATCAACAAGGGTTGAGTACAAGAGTACTCAGCAAGTTCCACCTCACCCTACGGGAGGGGAATGTCATGCATGACTCACATTAACCACAATGCATATGCAATGCAACTCATGGTACGCCCTTCTTCCCGACACAACCCACAGTAGGTAGCTCACTAGTTGTTAGGACCACACCGTAGCTTGTCCATTCCGTGGACACGGACCATTCGAATGGATTCTACACTCTGCAGAGGTCGTACACTGTACCCACAAGCTCAACTGCCCGCACGGACAATCGACATAGCCGACACCCAGCCGTGGTCACGCCCCAGCCCGGCCGCACAAACCCTCGGGCCCTGACCACAACGGTCTATACCCATGAAACATCCCCGCGACCGTCAGGCTAACCAGTGGGATTAGGCTAAGTCCGCCCCATAACGGAACCTGTGATCGTACTAAGGTAAGCTAGGTGAGATGTCAAAACAACTCGGTCCTTATGGTTCGCCAGGGCAGCAGCCATCCCTCAACACATCAACTCGAGCCTACCTCCACGGTAGCACTCACCTGCCAGTCTACCACCACGGTAGCGCCGGCTTCCAGCATACCCAGCTGCCCTAGCCTCAGCCAAATTCCTTCATAACCTAGCCTCAACTCTGGATATGCATAACTACTCATATGTAGGTATGAGCACACTCGATCACTCAAGTACCGATATATGTAATCGATCCTAAACCAGGGCTACAACTAGACGTCCTCACATGGATGCAACCGCTCACGTAGGGGTCGATGAAACTTGCCTTCGCTTACGTATGCGTCGTTGGCGGCGGCTTCCTACTCGCGGTATGGATCTTCTGGCTCCTTGGCAGGCTCCTCCTCGGTCACTCCGTGATCTACGGGCGGAAACGGCACAACCGACAAACAAACACAAGCAAGCTATAAAATAAGCTCAAATGGAAATGACAATAGGAGTTGATATGAAGGAGATATTGGGTTTATAGTTTTGGTTGGTACTTAAATAGAATGATTTGGGTTAGGTGCTCACGGCCTGGTGGATGTTTTGGGCCTTTATTAGTATTGCGGAGTTAATGGTCGGGGCTGCCTGCCATCTCACCTTGGCGTGCAACAGCTCGAGGAATAGGGTCAACTGTTGGGGCTTCGTCTCGTGAGTGAGCTGGGCTCGTGAGGAGTGGTTCAGCTAGCGGAGTGAAGCGGCTCGGTGTGCTTGGGCTGGTGATGGAGTTCGTCACGGCCTCGCTCCTTTTATAGGCGAGGGGAGTAGCAGCGGCGTCGCACGGGGACGGGCGACGGCGTGGGCTGCGGCAGCTCGCCGTCAACTCAAACAGTGACGGTGCTGAAGGCACGAGCGTCGAGGTGGCAAAGCCGGCGAGGACGCTGCGGTGGCGTGGGCGAGGTGGGGACACGGAGGTGGGCGGCACGGCGCGGTGCCGGCGGCAGTGCGCGGTCCCGTCGTGGGCCGGCGTGTCGCGCGTGCGCGGGCGAGAGCGAGCGTGCGCGGCGGAAAAATATCTCGGCCGGCACTGTGCATGACGGTTTATTCCAAGGTCAATGGTGTGAGTACTTTGTGGTTTCCAGGGGATGATGAAGTTATTGCGAAGGAAGTAGGCGCTGTTATGATTATCTGAGAATTAGGGCGTGGTGCGGTGACTTGAGAGGCTTCTGGTTACTTAGTGTACCGGGTCCTTTTGAATCACAACTTATATACTAAGTACTTAAGTTTAACTAGAAGACTAACGCTTATAAAAAAACACTTACCTTATTGGAGCGGCAAAGTCCCGAAGGAACACGCGCCTTTAAGTGGCTAGTCCAGCACTAACCCTCCTAGCCCTACCACAACCTATCTACCTTGCTCATGGGTGGATGTCATGGCAAGGAGGGGGGCTCTATTTATAGGTCAAGGGAAGCCATGGTATTAGGACAAGTGTCCTCCTTCTAGAGAATTCCAAAATATCTTAACATTTTCAAAATTTTATTTATTACTATTTCTAGAGTCTTCCATGGAAAATATCTCCCCCCTTGCTTAGTGGAGAAGGATCCTTGAGAATATTTTATTCTTGCTTAGGGGCTAAGGATCTCGAGAGTTGCCTTAAAAATATCTCACTATTGCTTAGTGGCTAAGGATCTAGAGAGTTGCCTTGAAAATATCTCGCTTTTGCTTAATGGAGAAGGTCTTAGAGAGTTGCCTTGCATCTTCTTCAAAGTGATGAAAATTGGGATGTTACAGAGGGGAAGCAAACTCTCGATATGAAGATTTATTTTGTGGTATCGGTAGGCACAAAGCCACCCCTAATCCACGTTGTTGAAGCACTAACTAAGAGTACTACTTCCCGATCACCGAGTCCCTTGCAGGACTCTTCTTGACTCGCCACCAAGGCTTACCCACCAGGGCTCTCGCCAAATCCCCGATCACCTCGATGCCATCTCCACTAATGAACTTCTCAATGAAGGAAGAGGGTCTCCACGTCCCCAGCACAAAGCCGTCGTCACCGCTCCACACCAAGCCGGAGGGTCGATGATTTGCCAGCGAGCCAGCAAGACTATAAGGGGCCGGCACATTGAGATACAACTTATGGTTCACTCAAGAACAAGCACACAAGGCAGCAACGCCTTGCTCTCTCACTCTCTCTAGAGCTAATCCTAGCACCAACACTCTCAAAGCTTGTGCTAAACTTAAGGATGTGATTAATAAGCTCTTGGATGGCTTGAAGAACTTCTTCAGAGTGTGTATAGCTTCTCATGAACTCCAGCAACCTCGAATGATCTGGGGTGAGGCCTTATATAGCCTAGAGATCGACTCCTAACCATTACATGCTTTTTCCCTAAAAAGCATAAAGCGTCGGTTAAATCGGTCGGCGCCGTTGGTTTAACCGGCCACACTTAGCCTACCTACTAGCCGTTGAACTCCAAATGCCATCCTCTGCTGACGTTATTGCATCAACGCAATGCACCGACAATTGTCGGTTTAATCAGTGCTAAAAACTTTGCTTGGAAACCCTTCTGGAACCAAAACATGCGTACTGAGTAACCACAGCACGCTTGCACCGATGTCTTCTTTTGCACCATCAGTTTAACCAGTGCTTCTATCATTTCTTCACTTGATTGTTATGTCATCTCCTTATTGCACCGACGCCTCTATTTTTATAGCGTCGGTTCAACCGGTACTATTGTAATTTCTTCACTTGATCGCCATATCAACTCATCAAAGCACCGACCCGTTATAAGTTCATGCCGCTCGTTTAATCGACGCATGTAATCAAGCTGAACCTTGTCCAAATTATCTTGGCTGTCATTTGGACACCCGTAAATTATCTCTGCATTTTTACTACTTGAACATCTTGATAGCAATTTGGACCATCTTGTATATGAATTGGACTCCATCCAAAGGAACTAGAAATCCTACAAATTTGAGCTCACAAACTCGTTAGTCACATTGACTATATTGTCATACAATCACCAAAATCACAATCGTATTCTAATAGGATCATATTCCTTACAATGCAGGAACATTAAAAGTTACCCGTCACTGAGGGTCACATGGCAAAACGAATTCTGGCCAGAAACAAAAAAAAGGTACATCGATGCTTGAAATGCCTCTTTTTCTTCCGGCAAAAGATGTGTGTGTCTATATATATATATATATATATATACTTTCTCAGTAAAAAAAGAATGCAATTCTAACTTTATACCAAGTCAATCTATCTTAACTTTAACCAAATATACAAAAAATAATATTATTCATAATACCAAAAAATTATAGTTAGATTTAACATGAAATATATTTTCCTAATATATCTATTTGGAGTTATAAATATTGATAATATTTTCTATAAATTTAGTGAAACTCAAAGAAGTTTGACTCATTAATTCCAAATTTAGAATAGCATACTTTTTGGGATGGAGGTAGTAATAAATTATTATGATGAGCCATCATCCACTATGGTAGGAGATGCCGCTTTGGCATATATTTCGCCAAGAATATTTTTTCACGCCTCTATTTTTGCACGGTATCTCCAAAGCTAGTGGCATTCAGGCTAATAGCATAATATATGGATCACACTGTCTAACTATAGGGTTACAGATTTATTTCTAGATAACATTTTTTTCTCGTTGATTTGAAAATATTTTTCTCCTTAATCTAAAGCCTTCGTCTTCTGATTCCTAATTTTTCAGGATTTAATAAAAGGCCTTTTAGATTGAATAAAACATTTAAGCTTATTGTGAATCAAATGCTATCACAGTTGCTAGCTTAATATATAACATGAGAGGCAGAGAAGGTACCTGCTTTAAATTGTATTCATTCCCACCTAGGTTAGGTTGTATTACCCGGGCCTAATATACTGTCGTAGTGATTGTTGATGGTCCATATGGCACATTTGTGGTTGTAGTTGATGGGTTTAGTACCACCTTAAAAAGTATAGGGAGGTAAGGGTTTGCATATAATCTCTTTTGCTCCAAACAGACCTCCAGAGATTAACACTTTTATACGAAGTATGGACGAAAGTAATAGATGCTATATATGCATATACTTTGTCCGTATCACGTGAGGAGCTGAGTCTGGATGACAGATGCAAATTACCATGAGCTGGAGCTGTAGGGCATGGATTCCAATAGAAGTATTGGTTGTAATTGGCCAATGATTCTTAGTTCTAGTGCATGGTTTGGTATTAATTGTAATTGACAAATGATTCTTAGTTCTATTGCATAGTTTTGCATCACATGTGCTCAAAGCGTGATCCACATATCAATTTGACCAGCTATGCCTTGGCGCCTATGTGTGAACGCTTTGTGATCTTGGTGATAAGGCGTACATATATAGTCGCCTTGGCTCGCCTTTTCTCCTTTGAAACACTGCATTCGACACTAATTAGTGCATTGATGTTACTAATGGCACTAATTGGTTCGATCATGATATAACATATATAGAACACGATTTCCAACGGCCTTCTCAGTCCTTTCTTCAATAGATGGTTGTATCCTAAGGTAAAAAAATAAGTCAAGATACACGTAATGTAAAGTTGAGTTGAAGTACTCACTAAATTTACTTGTAAGATTGTAGTAGCTCTTGGTCACAAATGGTTTGGAGGCATTATTGAGATCTAGCTTTTCTTAGCCTTTTCTGAACATACAATCACAATCATAGTTAGTATAAATGATAGGAGAAAAAAACAATAAGAAAAAGTATGTCAAGTACAAATGGACTTTGAGATATTTGCAGTCGTTGAAATTTCGGCTTCTTTTACTTTCCTCTTGATATTTTTATTTTCATTATCTGGATTCCTCGAGCATTTCCTTGAGTTGTGCTCATAACTTCTATAAAGCATGCATCTCATATTAATTAGTGCACACCTTAAATAAGTTTATATCTTTGTGTGCTTCAAAAGTATTTCTTTTCATCCCTCCATTTTTGGCCTTCCGTAAAATCTTCAGATATCTAGGCAGGGAGGGCCATTCATGATTAGATATGGATCATCCTAACATATACTTCATTAACAACATGCGATACTCATAAGCCTTGTTTTGTTGTATCATTATACTATTAGTTGGTGATGTATACTCTACAACATCTTTAGATACTAAAAAGTAAATGCCAAAATTGCATGACAACAAGGGATGCCATAAGGTTGCTCATACTTACATGGCCATGTTCTTTGAACAACAACAATCTTGTACCACTTATCTTCATTGTTCACCTCAAAATCATCCTGGAAAATATTATCAATCAAAAGAATATGACAGAGGTCATCCATGTCTTGCAATCTTGCACTTATCTTTTATTTTGTCCCCAAAATCTTATAAGAACATGAAAATTTTGCCCAACCACATGGCATTCCACCCAGTCAACTCGCAATCTATATTCTCTCTCATAGTATCATGGAGCTTCAAAAATAAAAAAAATTCCGTATGCACATGTATAATTAGTAGTTAATTTTTTAGTTATATGGAAAAAACTAAGATCATTTATAGCAATACAAGTATTTCTAATTACACTAGATTTGTAATGTCAGCTATGTCAACAAACTTAGAGAAATATTTTTAATCCATCTACATTAAATTGATAGTATGATACATTAAATTGTAATGTCAGCTATGTCAACAAACTTAGCTATGTTTGACAAGTAATAAGGAATACGATATCTCTAATAGGATGAATTAAGGATCTCACCCGCAATGATGAGTTGGTGGTTGGTCAGTACCTGTTTATGAGAAAGAAAAGTAGTTGTGTGCCTATATCCACTAACAACTTTAACTTCTTCATAGATGGAGTAGCGTCTTTGTATACTCTATTCGGGTGGCTCAAAAATTGGCCGAACATCGATTTTATATTTCTAAATTTTGCTTTAGAGTTCCTGAGATCTTAGGGTGCGTTTGGTTGGGCGTCGGAGGGCTGCGTTGGCGGTGAAAACGCAGAAGCCCAACCAAAGGGCTCCGCGCGCCGGCCTGCTTCTCCCAACGCAGCAGCCCAACCAACGCAGAAGCCCAACCAAAGGGCTCCGCGCGCCAGCCTGCTTCTCCCAACGCAGCAACGTTCGCGCTGTGTAAAATTGAACGCAGGTCCGAGCTGCTTTTGCAGCGTTGGAGGCGCCCGCGCCCGCGCCCGCGCCCGCGCCCGCGCCCCGACCCCCCGGCGCCCGACCGCCCCCAGCGCCCCCGCCGCCCAACCGCCCCCGGCGGCCGCCCCGACCCCCCGGCGCCGGCGGCCGCGCCCCCGCCGCCCGACCGCCCCGGCGCCCGCCCCCCGGCGGCCGCGCCCCCGACCCCCCGCGCCCCGACCCCCCGGCGCCCGCGCCCCCGACCCCCCGCGCCCGCGCCCGCGCCTCCGGAAGGGCTCAAATGGATCGCTGAGGTAGCTATGATGCTGGTGGTTCAAGGAATTGGACGGGAAGGACTCAGCAACGACGAATTTTGCCGGCGAAGGGAGCTCGGCCTTGGTCTTTGAACCTGTCCCCGTTCTTCTTTACCTTCTCTTGCACCCGAGTTTTGCAGCCCTTGGTTCTCCAGAATTCTCTACTAAACATCAAAATATGTGAACATAAAAGTTGTAAAGGATACTTCCCTCTACAATTTTTTATTCATGCACTTTGTTTGAATCTGGCTCTAACTTGCTCAAAAAGGGCTCTGAACATTGCTGTATACCTCGGTTTCAGTCTGAATATTTCTGAACCCGAGCTTTGCAGTCCATTTATCTCCAAAATTCACTACTAAACTTGATTTGTTTACTGTGCATACCATCAATTCACAGTTTCACAGCAGGTTGAACCAAACGGCGTTCAGCTTTTTCACAACAGCTTTCTCACAGCAGCTTTTCCACAGCAGCTTTTTCACAGCTCACAGCTGAACCAAACGCACCCTTAATGTAAATCCAATGTTATGCCTGTTGTGGGTCATATATCTCTATCAAAGAAAATTTTTCTTATATATAGGTTTGGTAGAACTTACCAATGACAATTTAAAAAATTAGCACATGGTATATGTCCTCACAATCACTGCTTTTACCTACCTTGAAACATTGTCCTCGTGGCATCACTAGGGTGGCTTTCTCCTAGTATAGCCAAATTGGATGAGCTCTTATCAGGCCCAGCCCCGGGGGGGGGGGGGGGGGGTGCCTTCCCATGTATGCGGAGTATTCAGCTAGCTGACTTATCATTGTAGTTGGATCAGGCCTAAAGGAAGAGCATCGTGCGCTGAGCAGCAAGCCAGAAGCCACGCCAAGTCCTGAAACCAAATGATTCCCTTGCCCTCCACCCCTCCGGCATGCTGCGAGCTTGCAAACGTGGAACACGTAAGACCAGGTAGCGACTGTCTTACTAATAGTATGTATGCTTAATGCCTATCAACGAGCAATTGATTCTGTTATACTTTATCAATTGGTTGTTGATGCTTGATACTTTGAGCCTTTGATTAACCGTGAGGTAGGTAATTGATTAAACATTGGTATTTTTATATAAGATATAAGATTCTTAGTTGATCAGTTACTTCTATAGCTTTTTCCTAACAATTTATTAGAAAAAATTGCAGAAGCTAATTTAAGGTAATATGTAAAAGAAACTTGATTGATATTTATAATATCTTTTTGATGCATTTAAAAGTTTTACATATTTTCTACTACTCATATTTTGAGAATTATGGGCCCCATTTTTAATTCCGTCCCGGGCCACTAAAATCTCACGATCGGGTCTGGCTCTTATCAGCTTTCATGTCATAATTTCATCTTATTAGACATCCATATCCATATTTGAAAACAAATCTGTATACATTTTGTGTCTATTAATTGTATATGGATGTAGCTTGATAAAATTTTGTCGTATGTGCAAATATGGACATAGGATAGGGTATGTTACACATGTGTGACTGATGATATGCATGGCGTGGCATATGTTAGGACAATGCATGCACGTGCGTCATTTTCCTCAAAGTGCAGGTGCAGGCCACAAAGTATAGATGTGCATGGCATGAACGGCCCGTACAAGAGGATGACGATGATAGATGATAAGCCATAGAAAACACGATCGCCACCTCTGATGTATGCTCAAGCATCTACACATGATGGCAAGCATCATAGATTAGATCAAGTTGGTTTCTGAGAACTAGTAGTGGCACAGTAAGATTTTTTGTGTAAAATCCGACTGAATGGCATATTTTGTGCATGCTTCTTTTGGCAAAATTTTGTTCAAGATCAAGTACGCCTTTGTTTTCCTTTGAACATAGCAATAAAAAAGTAACATTTATCTTAAGATTGTCTCCTAGAGTACTTTTTTAACATGTTACCTAAGTCGTCTTCTTATCATGTAGTGTATGCTGATCACGGCATGTGTCTGCTAGTCTTTGACACTCTTATTTGTTTGAGATGTAAGTTCAAACACTAAGATGATCTGCCAAGTGTCAACCCAGTCTATGGGATGCGCTGATAAGGGTAGGATGTGTGTTTATAGGGGTGAGCATGCGTGCATATGAGTGCCTGTTGTTCAGATATTTTGACAACATTTTACATGTTGTGTTCAGTTTGTATGATTTTTGTGGTTTTGGTTTGTGAGGTTTTTGACTTACTCCGATCTTATACAGTTTTGATGGGAGCATGGTTCCCCGCTCATGGTGCGACCAGCCCAAGCCAGCTTCTTCCCATCTAGGCCTGGCAACGGGTACCCGAAACCCAAGTCCCGATGGGTAAAAACTCCATTAGGGTCCGGATTTGGGCAAATTGTTGGACCCACGGGTCTGTTAATGGGAAAAAAGAGGACCTAACGGGTATAGTGGGTACGGGTTCGTTCTCCATGAACCCATACCCGTTTACCCATGGGTAAAAAAATCCAATTAAATTAGCCTAGCCCATTTAAAAATTGTAGCCCAAGCCCAACAGGTAACAGCCCAACTACTCCTAACCCTAGTCTTCTACTCTTCTCTCACCCAGTCACCCACGACCCACCCCATCCCCACGCGGCCAGGCGCCCAGGCCGCCGCCGCCTCTCTCTCAGACTCTCTGCTCTCCCCGTCCCACCCCGGCACGCCGCCACCCCGCCAGCTCGCCACGCGCCACGCCGCCGCCTGCCGCGCAGCCCGCTCGCCCACACCGCCGCCTGCCCGCGCAGCCCGCCCCGGCACGGCGGCACCCCGCCTGCCCGCGCAGCCCGCTCGCCCGCCCATGCCGCCGCCTGCCCGCGCAGCCCGCTCGCCCGCGCCGCCGCCTGCCCGCGCAGCCCGCTCGCCCGCGCTGCCGCCTGCCCGCTCGCCCGCGCCGCCGCCTGCCCGCGCAGCCCGCTCACCCACGCCGCCGCCTACCCGCGCAGCCCGCCGCCTCGCACGCTCGCCCACGCCACCACCCCGCCAGCTCGCCCACGCCGCCGCCTCTCAGACTCGTCGTGGTCCGTGGAAAGCCGCCGCCGCCGCCGCCGCCTCTCAAGCTCACAGTGGAAAGCCGCCACCCTGGCCGCCTCCGAGGGTTCCGCCGGCGCCAGCCCGCTAGGGTGCAGCCTGCTCCCATCCGTCGGCGATGTTTCCGATCCAGGCGCACAACCGACGGCGACACACGTGCACATGGCGGGGATCACAGGCTTCAACGAGGACACGGGCCGGTGATCTTCTATTCTCTTTGACCTTTTTTGCCATGGCAGTTGCAGACAGTTAACCTTCCAAGTCCCATTCAAAGGGACACCGTCACCATGCACAAGGACTCGGGAAGCACTGAGCAGACGGGCACTAGAGCTGGATCAAAGTTGAGGCCACCAACAAACAAGAAGAACAACCGGCCCCCAATTTGTCCAAGTTCGACCACTACCACCGATTGCAACATTCTGCAATCTCTTATGTAAGAAAAAGTTCATTGCAGTTCTTATTATCTTTATAGTTAGTGTAATTAGTATGCAAAAGTTTAATTAAATTTCTTGACAGATTTAATAAAATGGCTGCACCTAGTGCCAATAGTAATCAAGGTCCAAATAGTTGGTCTGAATCTGTTAGTGACTCAAAGCCGGTTGAAATAGATGATGAAGATGCGGTTCAAATTGTAGAAGAAAAAATTGATGGTGCTAAATGTGGTTCCAAGAGAAAACTAACTTCACCTGTTTGGAATGAGTTTAGTAGAATTATAGTAAGAGGTGTGGTAAAGGCAAAGTGCATGCACTGTTCAAAGTACCTCTCTGGAAACAATGGAACTAAGCACCTTCATGATCATTTGAAGATCTGTACATTGAAAAAAATCAAGATGGCTGAGAATAAGTCACTTTCCCAAGCTTCTTTAAGGTTTGGTTCGTCGAAGTCGGGGGCAATTTCAGTTGAAAATTATACATTTGATCAAGAGACAGCTAGAAAAGAACTTTGTGCAATGATAGTACAGCATGAGTATCCCTTGAGCATGGTTGATCATGCTAGTTTCCAAAGGTTTGTAAGCTCTCTTCAGCCATTGTTCAAGATTGGGACTAGAAATACAATCAGATATTTAAGATGCTCATTATGCTACTGTCCTTATGTTTAGTTGCTTACCTGTATTGTGAAATGCATTTGTGATGGTCTTTTATTTTATTTTTAGAAAGGACATATTGATGCAATATAATGTTGAGAAGAAGAAAGCCATTGAATACATGGTTGGAATTGATTCTAAGGTGGCTATTACTACAGATATGTGGACCTCTGGTAATCAAAAGAGAGGTTATATGGCCATCACAGGTCATTTCATTGATGAATCTTGGACTCTTAGAAGCATTATCATGAGGTAACTTATTGAAGGCTGTAGCATATTGTTTGGTATTCACATATAGATTCATCTTTATTGAGTAACATATTGTTATATGATTACGCAGGTTCATTTATGTCCCTGCCCCTCACACCGCTGATGTGATTTGTGAAGAATTATATGAATCTTTGGTTGATTGGAACCTTGATGAGAAGATATACACTGTGACTCTTGACAACTGCACTACAAATGATGCGGTAATTCCTTCTCTTGTGAGAAAGATTGGAAAGAGTAAACTCATGAATGGTGGTAAACTTTTACACATGCGTTGCTGCGCTCATATCCTTAATTTGATTGTAAAGGATGGTCTAGAACCTTTGAAAAATACAATTAAGAATATTCGTGAAAGTGTAGCATATTGGACAGCCACACCAAAAAGAATTGAGAAGTTTGAGGAGATTGCTAAGTTTGTCAAAGTTCATATAAAAACTAAGATCTCTCTTGATTGTAAGACTAGATGGAACTCAACCTTCAACATGCTTAGCATTGCATTGACTTATAAGGCTGTTTTCATTAGAGCCAGTCGTGTTGATAAGCAGTACACTTGTTTGCCTAGTGAGGAAGAATGGAATTTGCAGCAGAAGTTGTAGAAAGGCTTCGCATGTTTAACGATATAACTGAATTATTCTCTGGAACTCAGTATGTTACTGCAAACATTTACTTTATGAAGATCTGTGAGATTAGAGTAAAAATTAGGCAATGGTCCACTTGTGGCAACCCATTACTAGAAACAATGTCAGCTAATATGATTGCCAAGTTTGACAAGTATTGGTCTGATATTCAAGGGCTAATGGGCATTGCAACTGTTCTTGATCCTCGGCTTAAAACTTTGAGCTTGCTGATGTGTTTTGAGTGGTTACTTGGTACGACCGGACAAGTTTGTGAGGATAAGGTTGCCTTAGTCATGGATTTGCTACGGGATCTAATGATTGAGTACCATGTCGAAGTGGAAGAAGAAGAAACCACAACAGCACCTACTAGTAATATGGAGTCCTTATCATCCTTTAGTGCACGTGTGGCAAGCACAAGACCAGAGTCCATGATGTATAAGTCTAAGGTAGAGAGGTACTTAGAGGATGGACTAGTGCCATTAGATACCAAGGATTTTAATGTTCTAGATTGGTGGAAGGTAGCTGGATCTCGTTACCCAACTTTGAGGAGGATAGCTAAAGATATTTATGCAATCCCTATTACTACAGTTACTTCAGAAGTTGCTTTTAGTACAAGTGGAAGAGTCTTTAGTGACCATCGCAGCAGTTTAACCCCTCAGATGATAGAGGCTTTGATGTGCTCATAGGATTGGTTTCGTAACAAGTATAGAGGTAAGTACATAGCATTATCAAATTCATATTTTTTCACTGAAATTGCAACTAATAAATCATTTCTTGTTGGCTGTTGGTTGTTGCAGTTGATGACAAAGATAAGAATGCTGCTTCATTTTGGTCTTGTCTCCAAGATATTCAAGAAGGTCTTCAGGAACTTAAAGTTTAATCCATCAAGTATTTAAGTATTTTGAGACTATATCAGTTCTAATTGTAATTAGTTTGGGCGACTAGCATTTTGACTTTTGAGACTAGCATTTTGAGACTATATCAATATTATTGTTGCTGAATGGTTTGCTTAATTTTGTTATTGAATGATTTTTGTTTTGCTGGAGAATGGTCTGTTGTGTTTAATGTTGATTTGGATATGGGTACCCGATGGGTACCCATCACCCACATGGGGATGGGTATGAGGAAGAACCTATACCCATGGACGGATATGGATTTACCCGTGGGTATGGGTTTGCCTTCGTAGGTGTGGGTTTGGGATGCGTAAACCCGGTGGGTTTGTACCCATTGCCAGGCCTTTTCCCATCACCCAAAGGACATGTCGTGGGTAGTGCACAAAGCTAGATGAATCTGGACAGAATCTTGTTCCTGTTCTTGCAGCTCTTTTCTTTAACGCTGTGGGTATTGCAAGCTGTATTTTTGGATAGTTTTTAATCAAATCACAAGACATATAAGTAGTGGTTGCAAAAGGTATCACTATTTATTCGAACTGCTTATCAAATAGTAAACAATAGATGGTACTCATTCTTGAAAAGACCAGGAAAAAATGTGATAATATTGTTTATCTACTATACATATATATGTTTTTTCTTGTTTTGGTTAATATGCCACGCCGGTTCCTCTGACCTGCACTAGTTCATTAATACATACTTATATCGTTTTAGCTCCATGAACTCTTCCAGGCCAGCTACTGTAACCACGTCTGTCCAGAGGGTGCAGAACTTGTCGAAGCAATTTGCAGAGATGATCAGATGAAGCATCAATCCCAGATTGTAACTAATTATAAGTACTATAAATAGTACATTATTGGTTGAATTTTGCAAGGCTAGAAGCCTAGAACACCAAGCAACACTGGCAAGAGTCTCAAAAGCTGGATTAATAATTAAATAAACTGTGTAAAATGTCAATGAATTTTTGTTAAAAGTATCCATCGCATGCAGCCATCAAATTTGAAAATATATATTCCTAATTCTGATCACCCATAAAAACACCGGTCAAATGATTGAAAATTTGGAGGATGAGCATATGAGCTAAGCCCTAGACAATAGGAGTAGCTGGCGCCATGGAGTCATGGACTCGCTCTCGATCACCTACGTCAAGAAGCAACGAACGTGCGTGCCTATATAAGCAAACGGAAATCCTGCCGATCGAAATGGTAGTGAAAGGGAGAGCCACCGCCGGCGAGCCACATATCAGCAAAGATGGCGAGCGGCAACGTGAAGGTGAAGGCCGGGACGCGGCCGCCGTGGGTGGGGCTGGCGGCAGCGGCGTGGGTGCAGATGGCGGCGGGCAACGCGTACACGTTCCCGCTCTACTCGCCCGCGCTCAAGTCGGTGCTCGGCTACGACCAGCGGCAGCTCGCCATGCTCGGCGTCGCCAACGACGTTGGCGAGAACTTCGGCGTCGTCGCCGGCGTGCTCTGCAACAGCCTCCCGCCCTGGCTCGTGCTGCTCGTCGGCGCCGCGTTCTGCTTCGTCGGCTTCGGCACGCTCTGGCTCGCCGTCGGCGGGACCGTGATCGGCATGCCGTACTGGCTGGTAACTCAGGATTGCTCCCATTTTGGTCATCTTGATTGATGATCTTCAGTTCTTGTGTTCAACTCATGCTATACCATGTTCGTGATCTTCAGCTCTGGATCGCGCTGGCGATCGGGACCAACAGCAACGCGTGGTTCGTGACGGCCGTGCTGGTGACCAACATGCGCAACTTCCCGCTCCGCCGCGGCGTCGTCGCCGGCCTCCTCAAGGGCTACGTCGGCCTCAGCGCGGCGCTCTTCACCCAGATCTTCTCCGGCGTGCTCCACCGCTCGCCCACGGCCCTCCTCCTCCTCCTCGCCGTCGGCCTCCCAGTGGTGTGCCTCTCCACCATGTACTACGTCAGGCCGTGCACCCCGGCGCTCGGCCCCGGCGGCGACGAAGAGGACGCCATGCAGGACGGCCACTTCGCCTTCACGCAGGCCGCGAGCGTCCTCCTCGGCGCGTACCTCCTCGGCACGACGGTCCTGGGCAGCGCCGTCGAGCTCTCCGACGCCACCAGCTACGCGCTGTTCGGCGTCACCGTGCTGCTGCTTCTGGCGCCCCTCGCGATTCCGGTGAAGATGACACTGTTCAGGAAATTAAAGAAGCGACGACCCCCAATGGAGCCGCCAGCAGCTGCAAGCGAAGAGCCACCGGCGTCGGCCGAGGAGGAGCCATTACTGATCCCATCGGACGCACCGCCGGCCGACGAGGACTCTGAAAAGCTGGACGTGCTGCTGGCGGAAGGGGAGGGTGCCGTGGTGAAAAGGAAGAGGCGGCCGAGGAGGGGAGAAGACTTCGAGTTCACCGAGGCCCTCGTCAAGGCCGACTTCTGGCTGCTCTGGGTCGGCTACTTCATCGGCGTCGGCACCGGGGTCACCGTGCTGAACAACCTGGCTCAGATCGGCGCCGCCGCGGGCATCGCCGACACGACCATCTTGCTGTCCCTGTTCGGGCTCGGCAACTTCCTCGGTCGGCTCGGCGGAGGCGCCATTTCAGAGAAGTTCGTGCGGTCGATGCTGCTGGTTCCCCGGCCCATCTGGATGTCGCTGACGCAGACCATCCTCGCCGTCGCCTACCTCTGCCTCGCGTACGCCCTCGCCCCGGGCGTCGTCTACGCCTGCGCCGCCGTCATCGGCGTCTGCTACGGCGTGCAGTTCGCCGTGATGATCCCAACGACGTCGGAGCTGTTCGGGCTCAAGAACTTCGGCCTCTTCTACAATCTCATGTCCGTGGCGAACCCGCTGGCCGCGGTGCTCTTCTCCGAGGAGCTCGCGGGGCGGCTTTACGACGGGGAGGCCGCGAGGCAGCGGCACGACGGGCGCCCGCACGGGTGCCTTGGCCCGGAGTGCTTCAGGGTCGCGTTCGTGGTGCTGGCCGGGTGCTGCGCGCTGGGGACGGCGGTGAGCTTGGTGCTGGCGGCGAGGATACGGCCGGTGTACCGGGCGCTGTACGCTGGCGGGTCGTTCAGGTTGCCGAACAGCTCTCAGCAGCACTGAAACATTTTGAAGCGCGATTTGGTGTGTTTGTAAAGTTCCGGGAGATTTGGATATTTCTTAACGGAGAAGTAGCGTAAAATTTTAAGCTAAAATAATTAGAGGTGCACATAAGGGTCACCAATTTGCAGTTTGCATCCCTACTATTTACTTTTATTTTCAGAGAAAAACAAATTAGAGAGTGTTAATGAACTGACTTTGCATACTCTATGTATTTATATTTCCTTACAAATAAGAGAAATTTTTTTATCTGATATTGGCAAAATTACTTATTTATTTCTATTTCTTTCTTGACTCTGAAAATTTAAACTTCCCTATTTGACATTAAATCTGAAATTGATTCCGAATTTGACATTACCGTCTATTTTCAGCAGTCACGCAGCGTTCAGATGAGGATAAAAAAGACTATTTTGCCCCTGTCGATGCATAGCACCCGCTCCCGTCCAAGCCCAGCAGCGCTTGGGGCGGCACCGCCCATGTCGCTGCCCGGCCGCAAGTCCGTCCCGAACGTCTATCCACGCCTCGCAGTTAAGCCGTTGCGCGCGGGGGCGCCGCTGCTTGGTCGCGCGTGGCCGCGGAGCCGCCAGTCCCACGCGGGGGCGCCGCTGCCTGCCCGTGCCTCGCCACCGCCTGTCCCGCGCCAGGGGGCCGCTGCCCGACTGCATCGCTGGTCGTCCTGCGCGGCAGCGCGGGGGCGCCGCTGCCTGTCCGCACCGAGGTGCCGCTGCCCGGCCGCACCGCTGGTCATCGTGCGTGGGGGCGCCGCTGCCTGCCCGCGCGTGCCTCCGCCTCACCGCCGCCCTTCCCCGCACGCAGCCGGTCGAGCCGCTCGCCCGCTCTAGCCAATACCCACAGGTGCCTTTCACTTCCGATGATTACTGAGTTGACTACAATGATGTACTGTAGACGACGAATAGTCAAACACAAGGCCTGCAAGGATAACCTTTAGATCAGCAGTTCAATACCTCATCACGTCCGACGAAACCATTCTCTACTAGCATTTGGCAGCGAGACAACAATGTGTGCTACTTACGAACGGGTGGAAATGGGTCCTGTAGCCTTCAAAAGGGCAAAATAATCTTTTTCACCTTCAACTTAACACCATAACTGCTGAAAATAGACAGCAGTGTCAAGTTAGAAACTAATTTCAGACCTAGTGTCAAATAAGGGAGACTAAACTTTCGAGGGTTAAGAAATGAATAAGAACTTTGCTAGTGTCAAATTAGGAAGTTTCTCTACAAATAATAAGGAAGTAAAATAATCATGTAAAGATTCTATGCCAAATACAATTAATAAAAAAGCTAAATTCTGAATAAAAAATGAGAAGTTTGATTTCAAATTTTAATTGAAATTTGATACTAATAATAGAAAAAAGTATGTATCAAGTATGGAAAATATATTTTCTAGCATAAACTTAGAAAGATCGCATATGAATCAGAATGCATGTGACACTTGGACATATATAAAGTATATGTAAACCTATTTTTAGAAGAAATTGAGAAACGCATCACATATAAATCAAATACATACAACAAATATTGATAATGATGATGAGGAGGAGGAAGTGGTGGAGGAGGCGGAGGCGGAGGCGGAGGAGTGGCCTCACTATCAGAACCTGACCATCCTCCTCTACAACATGTAAAACATCGAACAGTGTGTGCCCAAAAGTCCTAGTGGTTCTAAATTGTTGTGGGAGGCATCGTATTAAGAAATCATTAGAGTTACTACTATGCCATTGCGAAAGTTATAACAATTAGGTAAACAAAATGCTCATTCTCGACCCATTTTTGTGTCTTATGTGTGTTGCACCTACATATCCAAGTGTCATGCACACTTTGTGTCTTATGTGTTGGATTTTATTGGGTTAATTAAATTAAAAATTTGGAACTCCATAATAAAGTCATGGACATTACTAAATGGTATTAAATTATGATCATTACTTAACTGATGGCATTTACTTCTATCTATTACTAGTAATTGATGGCGCACATCAATAGCATTCATGTTCAATTAACCTCCTCACCTTGGTGCCTATATAAGAGGAGGTGCCCCATCCTATATTTGATTAGCAACGTGAAGACAACTTTTCCGTTGTTGCTGCTAATGTACTTTGCATCCCCATCCTAGGCTCTGCGCAGAATTTGGAAGAACATGCCTGCGAAACCACGTCCTATTGCAACATCTGCATGCATGGGTAGGCAACTAGATTTTTAGGGAGCGCACTACGTACGACTATATCATAGCGTTTGACTACATTGCACCAAGTTGATCAGCTACATCGAATGGCCCTGATCGACACAATGTCGAGTCATGAGAATGGTGTATCTAGTGCCTCCAACACTAGCCCCGCCTCTGGGTACTTTCTGAACTCTCTCTGTTTTTGTTTCAGTTCATGTTATATTCTGGATTAAATATAAACATGAAGATGTTAATTGATGTCACAAGATCACTCATACTTAACAACATCATAATATACATTTGTTTAATGAAAATTAAAATATATCATAATTTGTCAAAATTTCTAACACTATTTGCGTCGTATCTATATCCTTGCATATGTATATCCAAGTGTCAGACACACTTTGGCATGCTGCTAGAGGATAAGAGTGTTGCGGACACCACACTCAATATCAAATAGCATAAGTTCACCACACACAGTGCTGTGACTGCTACATGGTCTTTGGTTTTCATGGCAGAGACTGGGTTTGTAACCATGGAAGGACATGCACACGTGGTTTTTAAGTTCTATTACATTTCATCTGTACCGGCTTGTTGCCTATCATGTTTTGATCCATTAGGACATGATTACTTTATTACAATCAATCCTCTAAATTGTGGTTGTTGATGGATATGTAATAGAACCAATTCCTCCATTGATATCCTAAGATAAGAGAAATGAGGTCTTGGAACAAAGGAGGCTTATATGGAACTATTGCCTTGAGATCCAGTCCCACAGTTTTGTTCGACTTAATGTGTGCTAGAATTCAATAACACTACAAGAAATATTGTAATCTATGACGGTCAAATTTTGTCATAGATCATTGAAAACTATCATAAAATGATATGTATGATGTTTTTCGATAACGTCATGTATTGAGCGTCACAGATTACATCTCGTGGCGTTTTCAATGAAATTGTCACGAATTGTTTTTTTAATCGTCATAGAATAGTCTGAAACCCGTCCAGCCCAACCTAAGCCCAATTTTAGTGACAAAAACAAACGATAGAAATCGTTATAAATTGCATAACCATGTGACGTGGCTGATGATATGGCTACAAATGCTGACGTGGATGATGATATGGCCGTTGACATAGATGAAGACATGGCTGCTCATATGGACGATGACATCACCATCGCAGCCTATTTTATTAATAGATCAATATCAAAAGCGGGCCACAAATTTGGGCCAAATAATTTCCAGCCACTAGCCCACTAAATTTGGCCATTTTTAGGAAGACAAAAAAAATAGCCCAACAAAATTTGCACAGCCATCCCTTTTTGAGCCCATATAAACAGCATGATTATTTCAGCCCAACCCAAGATATATCAACAATAGATTAACATCTCATCATATAAAATAGAGTTTGAATCAACATCTCATCACATACAACATCATAATCTCTTGATTCAGCATGGAATCACATAAATAGATTAACTTGCTCGACTGTGACTTAGCGCAAGCTCAAATTTTTGCATCCATCTCAGCTAGTCATGTCAATACCAGAGCTCCATGATAGTGATGCAACCTAACAAGATTAGTATTAGAAACAGCCATCTTATCAGGGTAAAATCAGATTTAAAATCCAAACAAAGTAACATAGCTGCTAAGGCTATTTCAGCTTATTTTTAGAGAATATATACTCAACTATTGTCACAGTACATGGTACATCATAGTGCCATGATCAAAATTGCAAGCCAAGCTACTAGATACAAGCTACTGGAGTACAGGAACAAAGGCATAAAACGAGCTTGATCTAGTACAAATATACTAGATGCATAGAAATTGAATGCAAGCTATATAGGTCCTTACATGTAAAAGTGCTAATCTGCTCTACTGAAACAAATGAGGTGAGGAAACTGCTCACCTGAGAGAAATCAAACTTGATCTATAATGTTGCTGCCTGTGCACGAGCTGTCGAGCTGACCTGCGGAGAAGAAGTGCTCAGCGCTAAATTGTGGCCGCACTGCTGCGATACAGATCGAAACAGCTGGAATGTAAAGAACACAAGCTACTGAAACAGCCGAGCTCCACTGGCTGCCTGACAACAGAGAGAATCTGAATAAAAGGATGTGGCTACTCTGAATAAAAGGATGTCCTTGGAAGTCTAACAAGTGCATAACAGAAGAAAACATCTATCTATTCTTCAAATATATAGTACATAACAAGGAGCTCCCCAAGTTACAGATTGAGACACAACAATTGTACATGAATTGGCATAGCAAATTAGCAATATTGTAATTAGTTAACTAATGTATACAAGGAGCAACTAGCCATAGCAATAACAGCTACTGATCTATACTGATCTGCGTACAGGCTGATTTTATATACATGTACAGGGATGAGCTAAGTGAAACACGTGTAATTGTGTACAGGTATCAAGCATGTAAAAGAATTGTAGATTTTTTACAAATACATGACAATGACAATAAAAAATTAATTTGCTTAGAGACAATGTACATAACAATACAGAGGAAACAGGAATTGCAGCTGTTCACTTGGTTGCATATAAATGTTTGGCTATCAGACTTGAATAAATGTCAAGCTTGTCATAATGTACCTACAAAACAGAGGCATATCAATACTATTGCTTTGCTGTTAAGAGGTTGGCTCAGTTTCAGAGAAATTAGCTATTACACCTTATTCGATTGTAGGCCGCGGGAGGAAATGGGCTTAGCACAAAAAACGTTGGATTGGGCCAAACAAAACTGTAGGCCGCAGAAGGGAGCGGATTCAACCCACAAAAATGTTGAATTTGGCCAAAAATATTTGCAGATACGAGGAACTGTGTATAAAAACTCTAATACCAAAAATTATATTATTCAGAGGTGTATTGTAGTGGTAGGACACTTGATGTTGTTGTGTGAGGTATAGGTTCAATCCCTTTTATTGGCACATTTTTTATATTTAATTTTTTATGAAATTTAAAATCTACGTACATACAAACTATATAATGATGTAATGCATTTTAATTTTTTAAACTACATAATGAAGTAACACATTTTAGGTTTTTTAAAGAAAGTGGCATATTTGTTTTGTCAAAATTGTGGTTGAGTACGGTATCAAATCGGTGATGATTTTTATTTTCAATCTATGACAGTCACCGAGGTTCATCACAGAAATCGGACCCAAATTTGAGCCTAGATAGGCCATTTGCATATCCGTGATGAAAATTCACAAATGGTCACATATGTTAGCATATCTATGACATTCCATGATAACATCACCGAAAATCCATCATAGATTAATAGGTTTCTAGTAGCGTAAGTTGCAAAATTCTTGACAAGTTGCTTGGAGATCAAATGACTTATTTGTCATTTTAGATAGAGCATCAAGATAAAATCCTAGCAAAATCGGATTTTTCTAGCCGCATAGTCACCTATTTTGATCAAATGAGAGAAGACATTGGCTGTGTACAGAGCTCTCATGCATCACGTTTCACGTATATACATTTATATTTGCTTTATAGGAATGACGCGAATGTGCATAACCATAAAGAGCTTACGAATCAACACTTGCTGGTCGCTACGAATGGCTACTGCATGGAAAAGCTCAAGAACATATGAAACTTTATCATGCAGACCTTTGGAAATGGAGAGCTAGCTAAATACAGTAGCATTAGCATATATACCAACATTAATAATAAAGAGGCAGCGTCTTGGAGTTTACTTCTTCACACACACACACACACACGAAGATAGGCAGTGGCAGGACGGCTCTCCACGACCAGCAAGTAATTGGTCATTGTTTACCATCCACCTTTTCAAGCACATATTCTTTTAAGCAGCAGTACTATATATCACGCCAGTTTGCAAAGCTCCTGCCCTTTCCCTGATAATTTGGTGCCACATATGAAATGTTTGACTACCACACTCGTAATAATTTGTGGAGGCTCTCTGATGCGAACTAGCGTTCCCGATCTTCTGAAAGATTCTGTTAACTCTCGATTTGGTGGAGTCGCGACACAATCCAATCCGGCTTCTGAACAACACGCTCCGAACCCCGCAATCGACGCACCACGTCTCCTTAGGTTATCGACCGGTGTTGCACGAACCTCGCCAAGAAGGCTAATTCTTACCTGCGAATCGAAGAACACAAGTAAAAACAAGGAAGAATGCAACCAAAATTGCAGATGTATAATTAACTCACGAAGTTGGGGTCTCACAAACCGACAAACGGCGAAACTGTTCTTGATAGAATAATCTAAGCAAAACCCAAACCCTAACTTAGGTGACTCTATCGAATATAAAGTGTTTAGCGGCGTGCAAAGATCCCTGGACGCAACCCTAATGGGCTCCAATACGATACACGGGCCAACAACCCAAAAGACGGCGGCGCAGCACCGAGACAGATTCTGGACGTCCACTTGATTCGATGATTCCTGTTAACTCAGGCATCATTTGGTCATGGTTCCGGTGCCATTGGAAGCTCTATGAAAATATCTTTCCAACCATATATGGAACGTCGAAATCGGACTTCGTATGTGGCCTGGGCGTCCAATCTAAGGCAGACTGCTCTGGCCTTCGAGGTGGACTCGAAGTTGAATTGTATTGGGCCTCCAAGTGTTTTGGACGTCCCTTGCTAGCATTGTCCGACTCCAAACTCCTCTCCACACACCCCCCGGTCCCCCCTTCATTCCTAATCATAATATAATTATTAGGTAGTAATTTATTTTCAAAATCATAAAAGGAAGGAAGTGCTTAGGAACGAGCTCACCTCTAAATTTAAGGAATGATGTCCTCCTCACTCTCAGAGCTCGCTAATCAATGCATGTATTTTATCATGCCCGATCTCATGTTCTAGCGTAGTGTGGTTGAATGGTGTGCATTAGCTCGCAAAATAATTTGTACACTTTTGTAGACTTGATTGTTTCCGCTGGCACCTGACAATTCGGTTGGAAATTTCCATTTCATCCACTCTCGCCTGAAGCGCGTGCCGCGTTAAGCATGGGCGTGAGGCAGCCACAACGGAAGGAGGATCATCACAAGATTGAACAGCAGGACATCATGAGTTTGGAGGAGGATCATCGTTGGTCCACAGTGGTGTAGCACGCTTATGATTGGTCCGCACCAATGGTTTGCCGCAGATGTACTCGATTGCCACTATTTCATTACAGAGATTGACCCGATTGTATAGTTGTTAGCTTATAGGGAGTGATTGGTAGCCTGCATTAGGGTCTTTCCAGGCTTCCGTAATGCAGGGTTGGTCTGATTGGATCCCTGTATAGGGTCTATAGCCAGGCTTATGCAACGCAAATGGCACTGTACGGCCTGCGTACCTGGGAACGCGATCCATTGTCGTCTTCGGCTATGCAGGCTTGCACTAGCTATCGGTTGCCCAGATGAAGAAATCTGCTCACCAGCGCTCGAACACACACCGGTCTCCCCGCTCGCACCCCGACCTCTCGTGCAGGTGCTGCCACCGCTCGCGAGTTACCCCGGTTCTTCATAAATTTAGGAGAGGCACCCTCACCATATCAAAGATGCGGTGCTCACACTCTAGCAAGCCAGCCAACCAAACAATGAGATGCAAAACTAGGCTTACCTTGTACAGCCAAACCAAACACTAGGCATTGCATTGCTGAAGCCTGTGTTGTGCTAGCCTGGGTTGGTGGGTTGGGCTTAGCCTGGCTAGGAGGCTGCCCAGGCAACCAATCACTACCATAGTGTACAAATTAACTAGTCGTAGTGAATAAAAATAGTATAATGAGTGAATAAATTGTATCCATATGTAAACAAATTATTCTAGATGGAGAAGAAATATGCCCACGCGTGCGGATAAATTATTCTTGCATACACACATTTAGTCTACAATGTAAACAAATAATTAAACATCGCAAATAAATCAGTCTACAAAGTGAATAAAATGGCTCCACACATAAACAAATTGTATTCTCAAAAAAGAACAACGTGTCTAAATCGCGAACAAATTACTCTCATAAAAGAGTGAATGAATAACTCTATATCTTATTCTGTTAGGAGAATAAAATTATACACATGACTAACCGGTTTCTTTTTTTTTTTTGAGTGGCATGGCTAACCAGTCAGTTACAGATGAAAATGGTCGTATAGCATTATGTTTCAAAAAACAAATCCCAAAAATAAAGGGAAACGTTAGTTGGAGCATGTAGTCCGTCAAATTTTCTTGGGCCGAAATCCGTATAAACGAAAGTCCGGCCCAACCCAACAGATCAAAATCCTCCCACGACCCACACCGCGCAGCAGCAGGCCGAAATCTCAAATGGGTGTCACAACTGCACAGCGCAGTAGGCTGAAAGCATACGTTGGCCGAAACTCATGCCTCCGCACAAGTTGATAGCTCCCAAGTCGAAATTGGACTTCCATCGGGCCCGCCAGAGGCCCACCCGAACCCGTCGTCGTCGTCCCCTTCCCATTTCTCCCTCTCGCTTCGCTTATCACCTCCCAAAAACCACTCATCATCCGCTGCTTGGCTGCTTCCCCCTCCCCACCCCGGCGCCGCGCCACCATGGCCACCGCCACGGCGACCCCGCCGCAATGCTGGCAAGGGCTCCCTGCTTCCGCGCGCGCCCGCCCGCCTCTCTCCTCCCACCTCCGCGTTCACCCCCTCGCCGCTCCCTTCCGTCTCCCGAGGTCCCGCACCGCCAGCAGCGGAAGAGGAAGCCGAGCCGCCCTGGCCTGCTCCCCGAGGTACCGAATCCGCGCGAACCAACACCTCTCCTGGTTGCGAGCGGCGTGCAGCCACGGTTGTTGCGGTCATCGAGCTGGATTTTGATTAGGTTCCTTCTTTCCGATGTGCTCGTGCATCAGGTGCACGCTGGAGACGGCCGGCCCCGCTGGCTTCGACCCTCTGGGGCTCTACAAGGAGGGCCCGTCGGGGTCGGATTTCTCTTCGCGGTCGCCCCTGTCGACCTTCTTCGGTATCCTGGCGCCGGTGTTTGGGAGCTCCAGCGGGGGTGGCGCCAGGAGGGAGAAGGCGTCCTATGGCCGAGGAGCAGCAGGTTGCCAGTTCACCGTCACTTCTATCAGGACTAGGAACGAGTTGTATTTTCATGTGGACTATGCAATGATGCTATGCTTCTGCACAAAGCTGGTTAGGTTAACGCGATGATTTGTTAGCTTATACCAGTAAAATTTGAAGTGAATCTTCATGGGACAAAACAGTGGTACCATGCTACTTGCGTCAAAGTGTCGAAAAATTATGTAACGTAATTAGTTTTGTAGAGAGATGAGGGGCAAAAGTACTGCCATGTTAGTTTGCAGTTTAACATAAATGTGATCCGTTTGGACTTAACAAGCCCACATAACATCAACACCCATGAGTTAGAACCGGAATTCCATCATTGTAACAAAAATTGGATCCGGCTTATGAGAAGTCTGTAGAAATTATCAACATTCTTTGGCCCAATTAATCATGTGTGCCCCATATCATGCCTAGGTTTTCCAATTGTTTTCAAAATTTATTTGCCCTAGCATCTAGCACACCGCCTCTTTTACTTCTGATTTTTAAAGGTTTAATAGCTAGGATCCGTTCTGGTCATGGATTTTCTGGAACCCACTTCTTTAGCCAGTTTGACTTTGCTGTTTAAAATGTGTCTTAATCCAAGTAGCTACCTTTTAAGCAGCTGCAATCGAGGATAGCTCCATTGACATTGGTGACTTCTTCAAGGGCCCTCTACCTGGCAAGTTCCTGAAGCTCCTTGGTTTCTTGGCCTTGTCTCGACTTGGTGTGTATATACCCTTGGGTGGGGTGAACCGAGAAGCTTTTGCTGGGAACCTTGACCAGAACAGCCTGCTGGGCACTTTAGATTCTTTCTCTGGTGGTGGTATCGGTCGTCTTGGAATATGCTCCCTTGGCATTGTACCATTCATTAACGCACAGATTGTGTTTCAACTCCTTGCACAACTGTACCCAAAATTGCAAGACCTTCAGCGGAAAGAAGGGGAAGCAGGAAGAAAGAAGGTTCTTCAATATACAAGATATGCCTCTGTTGGTTTTGCAATTGTCCAGGTTAGATTCCTCCAAAAATATTTGGCTTTAACAGTGAAAATCTTGTGATCTCATATGCTATGGTATTGGTTTAGGAACGGAAATTCCATGAGCTCTTCTTTTTTTCCTAATTATGTGGGATGACTCAAACATGTGATTAATAAATTGAAATTTCAAGAGCACTGTATGACACTTCAATTGCCTTGTAGTTAGCTTGGCACCACTTACTAGAAGTCTTCTGTCTAAACCTCCATAATCTTGCATTTTTTACATGTGAAACTGAAATGACACTTGACTTGTTTTAAACATGTCATGCAACTTAATAAAAAAATATTGCTATATCAATAGAATGCTGGATGCCTAGACTGTTCTTAATTTTTAAAAAGTTACAACTGTATCCAACTGTGACATGGCTCCTGCAGGGCAAAGAACTAATGAGCATAATCACATAAAAGAAAGATGCTCGAACTTGTTTACAGATGCTAACATTAATGTCAACAACAACAAAGCCTTTTAGGCCCGATCGAATTATGGCAGCCTAGAGTTGAACCCAACATGATGCTAACATGTTTTTGGCAAACTACCTGGGGAGTTCCCTGCAGTGCAGATATATATAAAAAACAGGGGTTTGGTATGTACCAAAAAAGTGGAAAAACAAAGAGAAAATAGGTCAGTCTAAAGGATATAATCTACCGTTGCTAAATGCTAATTGTGAGGTCTTCTAGGCTTCTAGCATGAATATGCAGAAGAAGCTGTCTGTAAAGAATTTTACCACTGCAAAAATTTCCAAGTTTCCATGCACCAATCTAAATAAATAATACTGGAAGTTCATTTTTTCCATTTCCAAATTACCTGTACTACTGAAGTGCATTAAAAAAAAGAAAAAAAATATAGTGCACACAGTTAACTTTAAGCTTGCCATCTCAGTATGTTTTTTCTAACTTTTGTGCTTAAATTGTTTTGTAGTAAACAAGTATGATAGTGTCTTTGTATCTTGTACTGCTGTGTCTTGCCAGCTACTGCTTTGTTGCACAGAAGCGCCAGGGCGAGAGGTTCTTGACTCGAGTGTTTGTGCTGTGACGAAGCGGCTTTTCTGGTGTTCTTCTCCTTTATTTATAGCCGATGATTACAGCTAGATAAGGCCTAAGAGGCTGGGTAAACATGGCCGTGGTGGCGCCTAAAACTCAGGCATGATCAACTACATGCATGCTTTTCTAACTGTCTAACTACTTTGACTGAATCCCCTGAATAATAGCTCAAAGATTGATTGATCAACTCTTAACTGATGACACAAAACAGACTGAAATAACTGACCTTGCACTGAGGATTACACTAACATGCTTGGTGTGTTATAATGTGATCATTTGTTATGTTATCATTTTACCTTGAATGCAATTTTGTCATGTTAATTTTATACTGCGATGCTGTCAAGAATAAATATGCATATTTATTTCTAGGCTATTGGACAAGTCCTTTATCTCCGTCCTTATGTGAATGACTTCAGCACAGAATGGGTTCTAACCTCGGTGACATTATTGACACTTGGATCAGTCTTTACTACTTTTATTGGTGAAAGAATATCTGATCTGAAACTTGGAAATGGAACATCTCTTCTTATATTTACAAGTATTATATCATATTTGCCTGCATCATTTGGGAGGACAGTTGCACAGGCATTTCAAGATGGGAACTATGTTGGACTTATCACAATCATGTTGTCGTTCTTTTTGTTAGTCCTTGGAATTGTCTATGTCCAAGTAAGTAAATTTTCATTCTTCAAGATATATTTACACATTTTATTTCAATTTTCTAACTGCCTAATTCATATCATCTGGATGATTTTCAGGAAGCTGAGCGCAAAATACCCCTGAACTATGCTTCTAGGTACAGCAGTCGAACTGGGGGACTTCAACGATCTGCATATCTACCATTTAAGGTTTGAGACTTCATATAATTTTATTGGACCGTGAATTTTGCATATGGACAAAGTGTGATTTGATTTGACATTATGGTACTTCTTGTGATGTGAAAAATATTAGTCTTCTGAACTACCCATTAACTTAGATGTGATCTCTGAGGACAAACAGACAATCTAAATTATCTTTAGATATCGTGTATGAAATAGGACTAGATTAATTCACCCAAATGTTCTTGTGATTTGACCTAACAAAGAGTTGGAGCCTGCTAGGTTGCTCATAGCTAACCTGTTTATCTTAAGTACATGAATGAAGTTTGTTAGGTTTAGTCCCACATCGAAAATTGATGGTAGGGGAGCAGCACCTATCAGGCTAGTCTTTTGGGTTCAGTTAGGACCCAGGCCTTAGTTGTGGGGCTTGGTGGGGCGCTGCCTCGTGGGTATAGCGAGCTTGGCCAGATCCTCTGCACACTAACAAAGTTGGCCCTGTTGCAACCCCCACCATTTTTTGGGTTCCTAACCTTTGAAACTCCTTACAATTTCCCTGATTTTTACCTATTTTTTTCTGTGCAACCTTGCAAAGTGCAAACTACCAAAGGATGAAGTAATGACTTCAGTACAATTATGAGCAGGTCAACAGTTCTGGTGTCATGCCTATCATATTTTCAACATCTTCGCTGGCTTTGCCTGGTACTTTGGCACGGTTCACAGGCTTGGAGTTTCTTAAGAAGGCTGCCGTAGCCCTTAATCCAGGAGGTAAATTGTCAGATTTCTAGTTCGCTGAAGGCTGCCGCATTTTCAGGAGAATGCTGAGCTCGTGAATTGCTGGTTCACAATTTAATCCTAATGTTAATTTTCTGCTGTAGGTTCTCTGTATCTTCCAACCAATGTATTACTTATAGCCTTTTTTAATTACTATTATACATTTCTCCAATTGGATCCTGATGATCTTAGTGAGCAATTGAAGCGGCAAGGTGCTTCAATTCCTCTTGTGAGACCAGGGAAAAGCACAGCTGCTTATATTAAAACAGTGAGTTCTTTCACTTCCATTAGACTACATGCTTTTCTTCGATTCTGATGCACATATTCCAACTTCTTACCTAATTCTTGTACAACTTCAAATTGGATGTGTTCCCTTAACAAATAAACTCTTGGGCTAACAAAATCCAACCTAGTGGGTAGGGCTGGGCAATCAGTGTATTAGGTTTTATCCGTTCGGCGTCTCAGTTCACTGAACTTACATGTGCCTTTACCAGTAGAAAATTGATCAAGCACTTGTATAAATTGCCAAGAGACCTGGACAGGGTGTTAACGACTAACATATATGAAGATGGTGTTTCAAACTGGCATGTCCTCTATCTCTTGTATGGTGTTTGGAGGTTTTCGTAAGGTTGGTTGATTTTGTGAAAGTGCTGTGTGAAAATGATGTTTAAAAAAACAGTAGCTATTCTGTGAGATAGCTTTCCATATTTTACTCAGCATATGCTTTTGTACTTGATTAGACTATGTGGCAACAATAGCGTACGACAGCTGGGAACTGGTTGCAGATGATATTTTTGGCCTTTTGCTTATATGTTTTGGTTGCAACTTGCAATATGTTAACTATCGTGTAACTTGGCCACATTTTAAAAGGCATTAAAATTTCTTTAAGAAAAGCTGGCAGAAATTGCCCTACATCCTGCCCATAACAACTCAGTTCGATGTTATTCTGTGAGTTTCCATCTAGCTCTGATCTTATGTTATATGTTACTGAAAGAATTTTGTCATTGCAGGTTCTCAGTCGTATATCTGTCCTGGGATCTGCGTTTCTTGCTGTGCTAGCTGCTGGACCTTCTGTGGTTGAACAAATAAGTCACTTGACGGCATTCCGGGGATTTGCTGGTACATCAGTGCTTATACTTGTTGGATGTGCAACTGATACGGCTCGGAAAGTTCAAGCAGAAATAATTTCCCAGAAATATAAGAATATTGAGTTCTATGATGTTAACCGTTTTGACCAATAGTTGATCTCACTGGTCGTTCTTTTCAACCTGTACTTAACTTTTCAATTGTGTAATTGAGTTTTGGATTCTTAGCTAAGCATTTTATCATTGTTCACTTGGATCTTATTTAAATTCTACTGTGTATAGCACTGAAATCTATACTTGAAATACAGAAGCATTCATCTGTATACTAACATAGTAACATGTCAATAAACTCAAGCCGTAAAACTATGGATCATCGTTTGTTATTCAAAATTCATGTTGCTGTTGATGTTACATGAATTTTGTCCTTCAGAAGAGGGAACTTAAATTACGATTCCCTTCCATATTTGTTGTGTGCCTTTATTGCATCAACTGAATAATTTGCTTATTGGTCAAGAGTTCACTAGAAAAGGTGATATAGACAGGTTAAAAAAGGATGGAAGGATTGAACACAAACACAACTATTTCAGTTTTGTACACATACCTTTTTTATTGGGAACTCAACTGTAGCAAGAATGCTTTGTGCGCGTGCAACAAATTTTCTCATCTTCTCTGGATACCTCTTCTAAATTTCTCTCTTTTTTAATCTTGCTGTTTTATTACTATGTGACTAAGTGCTGCTTCTTTTGTTCAAGATCTATGTTTGACTCATGCAAATAGATCAATATGTGTTCATTCATCTTGCACCTAGAGTTGGTATCACATTCGTGTTTGCAATATTCATGACACTTGACCACTGTTCAAGCATTACGTTAACATCAGAAACAATAGAACCATGAAAGAATATTTATAGTTGGGAGGATTATGAAAATTTAGGACTAACTACTCTCCCACTCACATCATTGGACTTTATAGATGCAGTCGATTTACTATTCTGAGTCGTGTCTGCAGAGAAATCAGGTTTCTCTGGCTGCTCAATCTTTGTTTTTTCTGATGAATTTAATACAATTTGAGGCACTTACCATGAACCTGTTCATGCTCAGTCCAGCTCAGTTTTTTTCAATCTCCAGCCTGACCCAAACTATGTTCTGGGTTTTTCAGAATGCATCAAGAAAAGTATGTAATGTTATGTTCACATATCTATGGCTCTATGCATAAATCACATGCAACTTAATACTAATATTGGAAATAGATATTTAAAATGGTAAAATTATTACTTTTCAGCATTTAGTTATGCTTGGGTGGAACTTGTGTTCGAATAGGCCTAACAAACTTACCCTCCTTTTGCTATTAAGAACCATCTGAGACACACTTTGCATCACCGATGTGCCGATGGACCAATGGGAAGAATGATTCACACCTACTGCTTAGAACCAAAATGTGTACTGCAGGTGCTTACAATGCAGTATCCTGGGTTGCTTGCTACAAACTTCAAGCCATTGACTTGGTGCAAGAGCAAGACCGATTTCAACTTCGTGACTATATTCTGACTTTCTTGTTTTGGCTAGCTATCAGCTGGCTGGTGCCAATGAGCATTTGATGTTAGCAGCCCCTTGCTGCGGGAATCTCCTGATTGTGGGATGAAGGAATTAAAGAAATCTGTCCTATGGCTTCAGCCACCATCTATCTTGGACCTTTGTTGCTGTCCTTGAATGATTGCAAGCAATTCGTTGATTGCCCCACCCTTACAGATACTGTAAGTGCAGGAGATAAGAAAGAGGTCATATGCACCTAGAATCCTAGATGGCATCTTGTAGTTGCTGATCCAATTCTGAGAAATATAGCACTTGGTCGACATTTGACAAGTCATTCCTCCTTAAATTAATTAATTTTTTACACATGATATACTTGTTTATGAGCAATGTTTTGTTGTGTCATTATTCAAACATGAGAATAAGAAACAGATCTGGTTATTCCTGCAAATATATAATTACTGACTAGGAAGTTACTCACATGTTGTTCAAGATCAAGATGGAAGTGCTATTGTTTTACTGGATCAAGGACTGCTGCTAATTGGATCACAGAAATGAGAACTGCAGTGCTGCATATCTGTCAGGTAATCTATCATCATTCATTCTCCATTTCTGTTTGCTTTACTAGGAATTTATCGAAAGATATCATGTTATGGAAATTGAATATAATTTTTTCTTTGCCTTTTGGATCTCAATAAGTAAAACTCAGGGATTATCATAAGCAATATGAATTTACCGTGTCTCTATATGACACTCTTCTTCTATTAATACAATGATACACAACTCTCGTGCGTGTTCGAGGAAAAAAAAATGAATTTACATGCATGCTACCATTGAAAGAGGTGGTTATTAACAGTCCGCAATGCTAATCTTATAGTAAATAGGTTCTTATCAATGAAAGAGCTTTTCACCAGATTCCTGCACATCCACATTATGTCCCTTCCTGAATACATGTCATGTCGGCTTCAGTATTTGGTTCTAAATAGATGCCATTCTGCGATTTTGAGACTACTCTTTTCTAAAAACCTTTTTTTTTTCTTATGCACCTCTTTCTACGATCCATTTTTATTTCTTAAGTTGATGTCTTCAGGACAGTTGGATGTATTCATTTGGCTGAAAAGTGGCATCAGGAGGTATCTCCAAGTAAATAAAATGTTACAGAAGAAATTTTAGGGACAAAGTGCTGTTGGTTTTAGACTCTGGTGTGATGCATGACTAGAATTATCATAATTCATGGGGTGGTCTAGAAATACAGAGTCTCCTGTTAGGGATTTATGGTCCCCACCATGGGCAGATGTATTTCTTGGACAGTGATATTATAGTTGTGGCCACTTCATTTTGCATTGCACGAGTGAATATTCAATAACTTATTCTGACATTGCTGCTATCCACATTATGGAAAAACATTTGTGCTATTTGCCTTTTTTATCATTACTTGAGGTAGCATGTTGACAGTTAAGGAACTTGAAAATATGTGGTTTTATTTTATTTTATTGATTTTTTTTCTCGAACATGCAGGAGAGTTGCTTATTTCCTGGAGTTATGTTACCCTTTTTCACAACCCTGGAAGGATAAGGTAGCATAGTTAGGAATACAGACAACAGAAAGGATGACAGAATATATGGCTGAAGGTTTTCACCGTGCAAGAACACAATAACTATCTAATCTTACTGTTTGTGTAAACAATAATCGCGCATGAACAGGGTGACGGCCCTTGCATGGCCTGGGGCAGCTCCATTCATGGGCCCTACCTAATGGGCTGCACATGACAATGCCATGCTATGCTAGTTTGGGTGATCACCGATAGAGAAATCAGGCTCCTCTGGCCGATTGTTCTGTGCTTTTAAGAAGATTGTGGCGATCTTTGAGAAAGGAAATTCTGCTGCTCTTGACCTAGAGCTGGATGAGCCCTCCATATTCTGTCGCCTCTCTTCAGTGGCATTATCATCAATCAATGAGAAAAATGACTTCCACCTACTGCTCAAGCTTCTTTCTGCTGTCTTCTGTCGGCTAATGTGCCTCCTCCATGCAGACTGAATGAACCTGGCTGCCCATGTTCTCCATTGGTGTGAGTGGAACCGGAAAATGTGCTGCAGGTGCTTGGAATGCATCATCCTGAATGTGCTGGCCACAAACTTCAGTGTCATCTGCTTGCAGTGAGAATGCCTCAAACTCAATGATTGTTCTGACTGTTCTTGTTGATAATGGGTAGCAATCACCAGAGCTGGGAAGCAATGCCCATGTGAGCAATTCCTCACCGCAGAAATCACCTGGTTTTAAGATGATAGAGTTGAAGAAATCTGTCCTGCCACCATCAGTTGTGCAGCTCTCTAGCTTTCCACGAAATACGAATGTCATCACCTTCACAGGTTCTCCTTTGCGGATGATGTAGGTGCCCTCACTACAAAGGAGATAATTCATGCGCTCACAAATAGCATCAAGTAGTTGGTGGTCCATTGCTGAGAAGAGTGGCACCTAAAATGTTGATTGAAATATTATGGCTTGGTTCCTCGTTCACATATCAAGTAGAATAGATGGTTAGTATTATTGCTGAATATTTTAGCAACAACCAGAATACCACTTACACGTTGAACAAGATCGAGGCATAGCCACTGTTTTATGTCTCGACGAAGACAAATGGTAGTTTTTTCAGGATTGAGTCCTCTTCATTCCGTGTTGCAATCCACTTGTACTCCAAGAACCAACTTATGCCTTCTGCAAATCATCAGGTATTTGATGATCTGTCATCCAATCCTCCATTTCTGTTCTCTGTATCCTCCAATCTTTCTGCATTTTTTGAAAGAGATCTCATATATGCCTGTGGACATTTACTTTTCCTCATTAAGATCTATTGTGCAAGTATATGTTGTTTGAAAGATGACCATGTACTACGTTTGTGATGATAACTTACCGTCATGCTGCCAATTAGCTGAGCAAACAACCCAATGCTGAGAAGAGTTAACCCTATTGCAAATAGGTTTTCACCAATGTAGGAACTTGTCTCCTGTGGATCTCCATACGTACTGACACCAAATCATAAAAAAAAAAGGCATTTCACTCTTCTGGCATTGTAACAGCTCTTTCGCAAACATTGTAAATAGCCTGAACTCATTGTATGGGTGATTTGTTGCATGATACTAATATGGTACCAAACTGGAACTATCAAAATTCAAATGCACAGCGATAATGATAAGATTATGAGATGTACGTTAATCTGTTGCATTCCCCACCACAGGGAGTAGAAATATTTTTCGGGAAATGATATTTCAAACACTCCATTTTGCATTGCTTGAATGAATATCCCAAGTTGATGCTGTCACTGTCAACATTGCATTCTGTGAAGACTTTCGTGGTTTTAGCCCAAATTTGACTTTGGTTTGATGTGCCATAAATGCAATCAAGAAACTTGAAATCACACGGTGCATTATCTGTCATCTGGGTCCTTGATGGAGCATTGTGTTTCCCAGCATGTTTTCTGCTGGCCAACTGCAAGTAGATAGTATATTGATCCAACAACCTGGTAGAATGTTATTATGTTAGACCTGATTCTGTGGCTTCTTAGATGTGCTTTAAATGCATGGGAAACACCGATGTATTGTGTTTTAATCAGGTCCCTGAGGGCTAAAGCACATTGTTCGTTCATGGCATGCTTAATCCTTGTCAAGCATTCTCAATACTTTTACTGCATTCATGGATATGTCATTATAAATTTATAATTCAAGAAAATGAAAAGACTCACATGACTGGCGACCAAATACAGAAATAGGTTATAGCTACTTCCAGTCCACCCATTTTTAGTCAAAAAGCCCACTGTTTTGATAATGTTACGCTGAGCTGAATTACAATGTATAACCTAACTGCAGATTGGACCAAGATTATCAGAAACAAAGAGATGTCGATATATCTGAAGCTCAAAGATGGCAGGATTGCCCACACAAGGATCTGCACATGCGAGGAAGGTGCATTAGTATTCAACAATTACGCATACACCACTCTCTTCTGATTGCAGTTGTGGAGTTCTCTGAAAAAGGACACGCACCTGTGGAACAGGCAGTGCTGCTGCGAGGTCGATGAAGAAGTTCGTTCTGATGTATCTGTATGCAATTTTTTTAGGATCTGTGACAAGCTCACCCTTGCCAAGCACTATGGAACCTGGATCAATATATGCAGTGAAAAATCTTGTGGAAATGAACTACGAAGAACATGTCGATAAGGAGATATGTGAGCACGATGGCAAAATGGCGGTTTATTTTCATGCATGGGGGGTAGGCACTCTCAATGGTTAGCAAGAAGAAAAATAGAGGATCAACGCATTGAGAAGCTACACAGGAGATGAGGAAGGCGTGGTTCCATACAGTACAGTGTTGCCTCCGGGGTCTAGAATCCAGCTTTGCCAGTATGTCCAGTGTAACTTATACATTGTCTCGTTTCCTGTTGTATTAGCGGAGCCTGTGGCTGTATTCTGTTGTTGGCCTCTTCCATCCTTCTTGCTTGGGTTAAACCTGTGGAGATGGAAATTCATAGCAGAATCATGTAGTACTTTTGAAGGTATATAGAGTACTACATAGGAACCTGTACATGTGATTCCCAACTAACTGTATTAAGTCTGCTAAACTAATGCCTAGAATCTAAGTTGCACTTGTTTATGAGACTGAATTTGATCTTTTTTTTTTCCCAGTCATTGTAAAGCACCAATACATGTATTTTGTAGCAATTATAGTATCATACTGGAGTACCAATTACTATGCTCCTCTTATACTTTAAATTGACAGTTCAGAACTTGTCTATGCAAGGGCCATGAGTCGATAAAAAGATCATCCTTATATACATGAATGGATGAAAAGATGTGCCTATCAATTAGACTTTCAAACATACTTGAGGTAGTTCTAGTGAAAAATGCCTTAGCAAATATATCAAAAAAAATTCATTATTTTGTCAAACTAGACTTTCAACGTTACAACAGACAAATAATCTCCAAATAAATAAGGTAATGACTCTAGCTAGCTGTATTTTTGTCCGACGGAACCGGCGATTGGATCCACCGCCCGTCGTCCAACGAGCCTCGGGCGCACGCGCTCAGCCTCCCCCTGACAGACTAGTCCCACGCACCGCCTACGCACCTCGCTCGCGGCCCCACTGACATGCCGGTCCCATGTTCTAGAAACCAGAGGGAAAATTTATTCAAAACATTAGGTCGCGCGCCTGTTCATTTCCTCTGGTCATCTTCTCTCTCTAGGGTTTCTCTCTTTCCTCTATCCGCTCTCGCACCCACCGACGATTTTCGGCCGCATCACCCCCATCGGCTTGCGCATCTGGACACCCAGCGGGGAATCAGCGCGGGGTTGAAGCGGAGATCGTACTCAGGTGAGCTTTTCCTCTAGCGCGCTCCTATCATTTTGATTCCCATGGAGTTTAATCTAGGTTTTTCGCTGTTTTTGCTCTTGCTTTTTGATGGAGGTCATCGCCCCCAAAGCAGCTGGAATCCGGAGCTAGGAAGGAGTGTGGGAAGCGAAGATCAGATAGGTGAGCTCATCCCCCCTCCCCGCTCATCCCCCTAAATCTCTTCACGACTCATCTCAGATAGGTGTTTTTGCAATCTGGTGGTGGAAAGGTGAGCGATCCTCCCCTTTTTTGCGCCGCGTTGCTCAGAATCCCTCTCATATACGCTTATGTGGATTTCCTCCCAGATTTTTCAGTGCACGAAGGTTGTATTTACATTGGAAGGATTTCTGCTAGTGGAAAAAGTGTGCACAGGTGATTTAAACTGAAAATCCCCCCCCCCCCCCCCCCAATCCAGCATTGTAACATTTTTTTAGTAGTTGTTTTTTGGAGTGGATGCTTAGGTGTTTAGATGTTTTTTTGCATTAAATCTATGTGTTGGGGCTACATTGTGGTAGTGTTTTTGTTGGGGTTTGGTAGGGAGGTAGGGGATATCAGGAGGGGGATTTACAAATTCTGGATTGATGATTAGGAGTTTTTTTGTCTGAATAAATTATAGTTTAGGTTTTAGTATGCAATAATTTGTTTTGACCCCCTGAATATAGTTTAGCGGTTTTTGTTGGAGAACGGTGGGCATGTATGGGATATCATGGTTTTTTTCACAGTTTTATGCACTGACTTTTTAGGTGTTGTTTGTCTGAATAAACCATAGTTCAGGTTTTGCACTGACTTCTTTTTACCTGCATAGTTGAGGGGCTGATGGTCACAGAAGTCTCTATTTTGAACCATAAAAATCCACCAGAGTAGTTGTGGTTTTTTGCAAGAGTGCGGATAACCATGTAATCCCCGGTGTGGTGGCTCCCTGGATGACTGCGATTTTTAGCCCCTTAGCCCCCATCATCACTAACCTTTTTATCTTTCGTAATATGTAGTTTTTCATTAAAAACACATAAATTACAATGCCAAGAGTACAGAAGGAGAAACAAGGACGGACGATATCATCCAATGCTATATGTCACAATATCTACTACCATCTGTCAGTTTTTTGGTAATATGGTCATGCATTTTCATTTTTAGGCAATAATACCTCTCTCGGCTTGGCAAATTCATACATTAGTCTAGGCAACTTTTATTTAATAAGTAGGCATTGCCATCTGTCATTTTACTAATATAGTCATGCATTTTCATTTTTAGGCAATAATACCTCTCTCGGCTAGGCAAATTCATGCATCAGATTAGGCAACTTTTATTTAATAAGTGGGCATTAATACACTTAGCATACGCATTTCAGCGCATCGGGCTAGACAATGCAAAACTCTAAGGTTCTTATCTTTTTCTGTTCGTTTCTATAATGTGCAGGTTCTAAGGAATAGGGCCTCCCCGTGCTAGGCTTGCCAAGCGATATAGGGTCATGTCTGAAGATCAGAAGAAGATGATTCGAGATGTGCATTTCGACGGGCTGCTCAAGATTGAGTGCTCCACCATCCCAGCAGAATTTGCAAACTGGCTAATGGTTTGAGTGCTTCAATCCAGACACATCAGAGCTTGTTCTCCCTGGAAGGGGAAGGATTTCAGTCACAGTACAGTCCGTTGCTGATATACTGCATTTGCCAACCAAGGGTGCCGAAGTCAAATATGAGCTTGACGTGGATGCCATCAATTTTATACACAACAACTATGGCATTCTGCAAGGTTCAGCACCAAAGATTGAAGAAACAATTAAAAGGATCAAGAATAACAAGGACGCGAATGAAGATTTCCTAAGGTCCTGGCTGATGATCGTAGTGTCGACTTTTCTGTGCCCTCCTACCAGCTTGGGGACAAGCCCTAGATGCTACCCCTCACTAGTGGATGTCTCAAGAGTGAAGAAGTTGAATTGGTGTCAGTTTGTGGTCGACCAGCTCAAGGTTGCTGCTAAAAAGATCAACACAAAAAATTCTGTCAAAGGTTGTATCCTACTGCTTGTCATAAGTCTCACTCAATACAATATATTTTTTCCATATTCATCCACTTCTTTTTTTCTGTTCAAAAGATTTAATATTGTGCATTTTTCAGATTATCTATGCAGATTCTCTAGCTGTTGAAAATGTACAAATCCCTGCCACCATACCAAGGATTGCTGCATGGACAAGGAAGCTGTTGGACGAGGTCATCAAGCTAGACATGAATCCTGACGATTCATTTGGCAAACTCAGGGTATTTTCTTGGAAAGGTAGAACATCTATGTTGTGACCCTTTTAAGCATTACTCAAAACCATTAGCCACTTTTTTCAGCTCAAACCATCGGCACATTCAGTGGTGCAGGACTCTGCTTTCCAAATGGACGACATATATAGCTTTGTATCGTCAAAAGCTTCGAGGATTTGGCACCATAGGTATGTACACATGTCTCAACTGGAGCGGCAAGGGAACATGCAGTTTGTTTCGCATTCACAACCCAGCATTTTAGTGTTCCAGCAAAGCATTTTTTTAAATGTGAACCAGCAAAATAGTATATTTCAGATGGCATTTTATTTGTTCTCATGGTCAAGTTATACTTTTTGGTTTATTTTTTCAGAAGAAGAGGAAAATATGTGAAGTTATAAGGGCGTCACAGAGGTGTTAGGTACATTTATTCAAGAATTAGCATTTGCAGAAGATGGGGATCTAGCTGAATCAAGTCTAAGAAGATCAAAGAGCGGAGGACAGTGAAACACTACGATGAAGAAGAAGATGAAGAGATAGAGAAAGATTCAAATTATGAAGCTGAGGAAGAAGAAGATTTTTGCAGCAACGATGAAGGTAGTTTGGGATTGGATTCTGAAGATGAAGCCGACCACGCAGCCGCCCCTAAGGATATACCAGCAATGGAAGAAAATGAAGATCTTGTGCCATTAAGCACACGATTAAAGAGAATGCAATCAGCTTTAAAGCAACTAGTCAGCGGTCATGGAACAGGCAGCAGTGGAAGCACTCGAGGTGATGATACAGTTCAGGATCAAAAAAATACTAAGGCAAGAGGCGATGCACCCGCACCAACAGTACCGAACATCATCTCTGCACCCTCAGCATTAACTGTACTAGCAGCACAAGGGGATCAAGGAGTGAAGAAATTAGGGAGCGCGGACATCATACGGGCATCATGCTGCCACAAAAATCAACCACGACAGTCAATTCTGGGGGGAAAGAGTAGTTATTCGAGCAAGTGATGGCAATAGGAGTTCTTGGGACTTTCTCCCACCATATTTTGATATTATGAAGGCAATTGAAGGAACAAGCGGATCACACCAAATTCAAGTTCGTGCCACCCTCACTGCCATACCCAAGAAATATAGCATCAAGCCTGGTACATCCCCCTAACAACCTCCCCCCCCCCCCCCCATCCTCTCTTTTTTAAACTATTTTTTTACTCTTTTTTATGTCAGGCAGTTATATTTATCTTATTAGGCAAAATAATTACTCTTTTTTATGTCAGGCAGTTATATTTATCTTATTAGGCAAAATAATTAATTCCAGTTGGTATTTTCACCACCAAAATTGCTTTCATTAGTCGGTTAACTGTACAGTTTTTTTCTCCCCACCAGATGATGCGTCTCCATGGACATTGGACAGTCTACTAGATGAGGAGCTTCAAATGTTTGAAGATAAAGCTATTGAAATGCTTAAACAAGCCCAGACAAAGCGCAACTAGGTTGTTCCAGGCTCAGCTACACCAAAGTGCTCAGCAACCCCAGCAGACAACCTGAACGCAGTATCTAGTAGCAAGCAAAATGTGATTGGACAATCAGCATCAGCTACTTATCAAATATTGACAAAGGTACCAGCAATGCAAACAGTGGGAGACTCCTCTGTCACACTTGACTACACACCGGCGCCAAGACGGATGCTCAAAACGCCCGTAGCTCTGCAGTCCCCATATGTTAAAATCGCTCGAAAGATATCTTTTAAATGCAGCAAGGCTGTGTCTAAGGTGTATGATGTTGTTTGCTCGTGTCCAGAAAGATGCACCAGGTCTAACAATAGGGAGTATGTGTATCTCACCTCATTGCCTTCTCATTTTCACTCATATTGGTTTTTTTAATCTCACATATGAAACCCATCTTTTTTTTCCTACAGCGTAATCATAATCAATTACCTATTCAATCATGCCACATTGGGAGATCCGTGGACTCGGTAAAACTAGGATGGAAGTTGAAGAGTACCATTGCAGAGATTGCCATTTATGTGATCAATGGAAAGAAGACAAGGGGGGCCACCAGATGCGTAATGCCACTGCATGCATGTTTCAGTAAGTTTTATTTTTGATAATATGCAGAAATTTTTTCTGATAGTTTTTCTATCTTTTTTACGTGTGTATGTTTTCACATCTATCGTGACATGTTTTTACCCCCATATACCTGTAGACACTTATGCTAAATCATCAAATGGGAAAGGCAGCGGTCCAACGAGCCTTCAAAAAAGATGTAAACCACTTAGACCACCGATAGATGGTATGCACCAGAATTTTTTTGCACGGCACCCCCTGCTAAATCCTAACATGATGTTTAACAAAAAACACAGATATTCTTCCCAGTCCTACAGAAGCTAGTGGAAGCTGATGAACACTCATGGCACTACTTTTTGATTGTGCTAAACTTGCGCAATAAAAGTTTTGAGCTGCTGGACTCTATGAGGTCACTTGAAGATGAAAAGCTAGCTGCTCGTTGCAATGGTTTTCTGGCTGCAATAAAAAGCTTGTGGAATGACCACTACTCCGATTCAAAGCATCCAATAGATAATTATGAACTCGTTGATATTGCAGTCCCGAAGCAGACTAACAAGTAAGACAATGTCACTTTTTATTGGTGTCTCCACCTTTCCCCCCATATTTACAACAGATGTTGCCACAATCTTACATGCGTTTTTTTCTTTTTTCCCTCATCCTCGCTCACGCAGCAAAGATTGCAGGTTTCACATGATCATGCATGCTCAGTATTGGGATGGACGCTCATTGAGCCACTTCAATGAGAATGATATGTCAAACATACGCAATATATTGACATACAAGTGGATAAAATATGAAGAAAACGACACAGCATGGGAAACCATTCTAAATATGAAGATATAGGTATGCCACATACTTTTTTCATATTATAGTTAGCATTTTCAATATTTCTCAATAGGTATGATATAAGCATCCCACAAGCATTTCTGATCTCTGCAATAGGCAATTCAACTTGCAATATCATAGCTATTTGTGGCACCCCTACACCCCCTAGACCCTAGGCTCTAAAAATCCACCTTTGCGCTCCCATAGCCTATTCTCTCTCCGCAGTTTTCTTCAGTTGACAGCCATAGACCCTGACTGACCATCCTCTATACCGATTTTATCGGGGCACCTTGTAGCATTATGACCAGTCAATTTGCAGATCCCGCACTTGTTCTTCCTCTTTGCCTCTGCATTCATCCCTCTCTAAAGTCTTTTTTCCTTCTTACGCCCTTTGACTTTCGACCTTGGTGGATTGCCCACACCTTGTTGCGTCATCGCACCTGAACCAACCAATTCAGCAGGTTTGCGTCCAGGGCCACCACTGTTGTTACCTGCATGCAAAGATTCATCATGTAAGTATCAAGGGACAACACAATACAGTAGACTCTTATGTGTGTGTGTGTGAGGGGGGGTTTGGACGGGGTATTGCAATTTTCTTTCTTACCACTTGGGATAGTTGGGATAGGAGCCAAAACACCTGCATTTTTAGGCACATTTGGATTAGCAGGTAGATCATTAAATCCTAAAGGTTCAGATAGACCACACGTATCCCCTACTGCAGCAATAGGCACATTAGGCCCATCATCAGGGATAGATGCTGGAAATATGCGCCCCCTCTGGGCGATGCTTTTTTTCTTTTTCTTCATTTCATCAACTTCAGAGCGCGTCAGACTTATGTGATTGTACATAATAGTATACACCTCTTTTGATGTGCAGCCCTCCACTGCCAAATTTGCAAATGCAGTAGAGAGATTGGTAAACCACATAGTTTTTTTTGTTGTTCAACGGCATACCACGTGCTATGAAATCAGCTTGCAATGGGCATTAGTGGCAGCACCCTCATTGTCAGGAACTGCTTCTTGTGTCCACCTTTTCAATATGTACAGCTGAGGAATAGCCTTCACACCCAATCTTGTCATCACTTTCATTATATGGCAACAAAGCATCCTATCTCTATCAAATTTTTTGCACTCACAGTAGTAGTTTTCCTTATCCTCAAGTGTTGTGACAAGGTAGTTTCTTTTGCCATAACCGTAGACAAAAATGTTGTTCGGCAGCAGCCAATATTGGAATTGATCTTCAGGATTCACATCATATTCTGCAGTCTTTTCAAACTCTTTTGAGAACCTATAGAAAAGATTCTTAGTGTACATAGTACTTGCATGCCTCTTGATAGGATATCTCGACCACCTCCTTCTCTCCCTGTCATCTATCCTAAAGTCCTGCCCATCCTGAGCAACAAGACACTTATCCTGAATCTTTTGATATTGCCTAACAAAGTGTAGAACAGACATGTTGGGGTTCATATACTTTTTCAGGACAGCATTGAACCCCTCGCTCCGCTGAGTTGATTGCAAAAAGGGGTAAAAACAATGCATGTAGTACGCAGGCACAAAACTGCTCCGCATACCATAGAGGCGCTGAAAATGTACATTCCCTTGCAAATTATATTTGGTTATCATTGCTGACCATTTTGCTTCAAACTCATCCGGAGTCACAGTGTAGTTCATGCATTCTTTGAAATCATCTTCTAGTTCTTCATCATCGTCTAGAACAGGCCCTATCGTTCCAGAAAACTTATCCATTATGTGCCATTGGCAATTTCTGTGATTTGTGTTTGGAAAAACTTGCACAATCGGAGCCCTCATAGCAGCGTTCTGATCAGTAATAATGCTCACAGGTGCTTTATTATTGCCTCTAGGAATTTCTCAAACAACCAGATGTAGCTAGGTGTTTTCTCATCCCTTATGAAGCCACAACCCAACATGAAAGACTGGCCATGCCTGTTGATGCCAATAAATGGTGTAAAGGGCATATCATACATGTTTGTCATGTAGGTAGCATCAAAAGACACCTAATCGTTGTAAGACTCAATGTAGGCATGTCTTGCAGGACCATCAACCCAAAACAAGCACTCTACCCCGTGCTCAACATCAAGCTTAATCTTGTGGAAGAATTCAGGATCTTCTTGTTCCAGCTCTCTAAAGTAGTCCAAGGTTTGTTGCACATCCTTGTACTTTTCTATTCTTCGAATAGTGGAGCGGAAGTTGCCAACATCTTTCCCCTCATAGGGAACTAGCTGCGTAGAACCATAAAACTCATTCATCAGCTGCATTATTCGCCTAGTGCTCAAGTTGCATCCGTGCAGCAATGCAATAAAATCCTTCTCCCCATTAGGGATCCCTTTGTGAGACCATAGAAACTTTTTCAGCGACGGCTTCACGACAAGTTCATGGTTGTGATCTGGTGCAAATTATATTACATGCCACTTATCAGCAATTAGCTTCACAACTATTCTGGCTTTGCAGTCTGTATGCTGCATCTTCTCCCTCTTCATCTTCTTGCCACCATCAAGCTTCTTTTTCTTCACAGAACCATCATTGTTATACTCAGGTTCCGAATCATCTTCATCATAATTGCTTTCGTCAGAGGCAGCAGTCCCTTGCTCTTCTTTCACTTTCCTCCCCCGCCCTTCTTTGTTACACATAAACTGAACTTTGTTCTGTTCCCTTGTCAAATACGAAAGACGTGTAGTGCTTGTACGGATAGAAAATCCAACCCTCTTTGCATATGAGTTGTAGAACTCTCTTGTCTCTTGCTTAGTTCTAAATGTCTGACCTATGTATGGCACTGGAGGTGTTAGCCAAACCTCTTCCACAACTTCTTGAACTACATCTTCGAGTACTTCTTCTACAATATCCTCAACAATACCACCACCAACAGTGGTAGCTTCTTCGGTGTTAACAACATAAGCATGAACATTTTGACTCCCACCACTAGCAATTAGGGTGGTCCCAACATCTGGCTGTGTTTGCTGGTTTTGGTCTTGTAAACTTGGAACAGCAGGGTTTTGTTGGGTGCAATAGGAAGGATTTGCATCAACTCCATCTAAAAAATCATAATCAAATCCCGGGGGAGGCTCGTTCAAATCCATGGTGCCTGCACGATACATTTTGTTATTAAGCAGATTAGTATTTCTTTTTCTATTTTCCACGACCAGGCAATCTGTGTGTATACTAACTGACAAAATAAAATACTTTGTACAAGCAGTTTTTAAACACATTACATCATGCTGGCAATAAAATATTTTAAAAAGAGCAAAATAGAGTACATTGCTAAGTATTTTTTACAAATCAGTAAGCTAATCTACGGAAGTTATTCTACTTAGTAATATGATGAAGTTCTTCTGGCAATAAAGCTAGCATGATGAAGTTCTTCTCATTTTGGCATTTCTTTTGCAATCTACTGTAGCAGAAGCTAACATGTTGGGGGTGGAAAGGAACGGCCATGGCCAGGCAAAGGTGGGCACATGATTAATCAGATTTGGCATCAAGCAGACTTTTGGTCTTATTGAAATGCTCAAGTAAATTTGTGTACATAGATTTATGCAGATCTATGCAGATCCATGGGGAGGAACTCTAAATCCATGATACAGCAACTAAAGTAGTTATGTGCATACATACCTTTTTTTATGCTTGTGCTTTTTATATTACTTTTTCTAATCAATCTCTTTCGGTGGTGTTGGCATCTGGTTGAGCAATCTTGCTTGTCGCCTTCGTGTTGTCAGGCGGCGACGGGCAGGGAGGAACCTGTCATGGAGGCGGCGTCTGGAGGGAACAAGATCTTGTCGTCTTGTCTTTGTTGCCTGGGTATTTTATTGGGGAGGAAACGGGGGGTGCAAGGGAAGCGGACCCTGCTGGATGCTCTTTTTTGCTTTTTATTTTAGCGACGGGTGGCCCGGAGCATCACTGGTTGGCGCCAAAAGCACCCGGCGGGTCTGGAATTGCCAGATTAGGAAGTCAGTATTTTTTATTTCCAAAAATAGTAAGGCCGTACCAGGATTGGTTTTAAGGCCGGCCGTAGGTTAGCCGAGTCCAAGAAATAATCATATCTTTTTTTTCACAAAAATATTTGTTGTGAAATCTCTTGAAAGTTTCAATGGAATCACCAATTATATAATCCATCCAATCCATGAATATTTGCATTCGAAACTATCGCACAAACTCACCTCATCGTTTCCTTGCCAATCCCTTTTGACAGGTGCTCTTCTTCACCGGGCGTCAGCTGAAAAGATTTGACCTCTCTCACACGGCCAGATTTCCTAACCAACCAGTACTCAAATGCTACTAAGTAAGTAGCACAGCCATAGCCTCTTCAAACATCCCTCAACGAAGGGAATGCAGGAGTGACGACGCGGCCATATGAACCAGAAGTTCTGGAACCTTCTCCCTCCACTCTTAGAGAGAGAGAGAGAGGTGCTTGATTTTCTCTTGGCCTCTAGCCATAACCTACAGATATGTACATGAAACGCAGCATGTTCAACGTTGCATAAAAAATGCAAAGAGTACATATTCTGCTAATATTTAATAGATTGTACAAACTGCTTTTTATTCCAACGCAAATTGCGTCAACGGATTTGTTGGAAAAGAAAGTCATGGGAGAGCGTAAAGCAGAATTGAGGAGTAGGAGCGCTTATGTACGGAACCAGCTGATCCGATACTGGGTGAGGTTGCACCGAAGGCATAGCTTTTGGCTCCTGGGAAAAGCCAGCGATGAGTCAATGTATGCTTTAACATCTAACAAAAGTACACACCAGTAAGTTTGTTTATTTTTCACAGAAGACTTTGATTTGAGTTTTATAATTTTTTTGAAATGGCACACAGGTATTTAATATTACCTGCATCTAGCTAGTCATTGTTAAATAATCAAGCTACTTAGCCTTCTACCAGAAAACCTAGTGCGTATTTCAAAGGAAAATATCAAATTGTGCAGGTAGTTGCACGTATATTGTGACATTGAATATTTTGATTTTTAATGGAAGATACATGGTGATATAGAGTTGGTTATGCTCGTCAATTAATTTTTTAAAAGACTAGGGACTTTAATCCCGGATTCATTGTCCCGGTTAGGAAACCGAGACTAAAATGGCTTCCCAACCGGGACCAATGAAGGTTTCTGTACTCGCTCCCTCTCTAGTCACAAATAAAGTAAATTTTTAGAGTTGTTTTAAGTCAACTGTGAACTTTGATTTCAAATTACTTTCTTTTTTAAAAATCTATCCGATTACGTTTTGTCGATACATACAGACAGGGGTACCTCCTGCTAGGTGTCTAGACCCTTGGCGTCTCACAATCTGTAATCTCCCCCTCGCCTTCTGGGGGACGTGGTATACGGCCCGGGCCTAATAGCTGGGACCGTGGTCTCCGGACCCTCCCGGTGCTATTTCAGGTCCGGGGCCTTCACGTCCCCAGGAAGGCTGGAGATCTCTCGGGGAACCCCGCGGACCCGGTCTCCCCAGGGAGGTCCGGGGCCGCCACATGTGATGACCGGACCATCACAGGCTAGCCCGCTCCGACCGGCCTCGGGGGCCCGGACCCCCCTCCCCTGGGAAGGGGTCCGGTGCCGCCACGTGCCGTCCTGCAAAGGGAGCGGGGCTGGCCCTGCCGCGTGCCTGCGGCTAGAGGTCCTTCGCGGGTCTCCAGCCCACCTACCAGCATTTAATGCGGTAGCTGGGCCGGGCGCGCCCAAGTCAAAAAGAGCGGCCTGCCACTGACACACAGGGCAAGTAGGATGACACCAGGGTAAGCTCGCCTGTTTCCAAGGCGGCGCGTCGTATCACCGTGCACAGTGCGCGGACTGTGTACAGTCCCGTCACGGCGCTGCGTGCGTGATGATGGCCTGTAATAGGCGAGCCAAGGCGTGCGCTGCAACAGTGCGCACGCAACGGATCAGCGCTGTTTCACCGCCTGGCAGAAGGCTACATCCCAACAGTGACAGCACGGCTTCGCTGTTGGGCAACACTGACACCGGACACTGTGCAAGATAAGGCTATACACGGCCATATCCTGGCTATGGATACGCACATCAACTTCCCGATAGAGAAGACTACGGAGAGGAGCTGGAGATGAAGATCTCCATATCTCTCATAGAGCAGGCTCCTGTTGGCCGGGCCCACCTGTCGGGGCCCCGCACAGTGTAAGCACTCCCCTTGGACTATAAAAGAGATAGTGTACTTGTTAGAAAGAGGGCTCACACACACACGCGCGCGCGCGTTCACGCTGCTCTCCGTTCAGGCTTGCATAGTCAATACAACACTAAAGTGGACGTAGGGTATTACGCTCCGGCGGCCCGAACCACTCTAAATCTTCGTGTCCTTCCTGCGTTCATCTGCCCACCGATCGAGCTGTGACACCCTAGGTGTCAAATTGTACCATAATATGTATGAAATGTAATGCATGTGTTGATTTGTATAAGGTTGGTTGTAATTGTAGCAACAAGACCCTATGTGTAATTTTATAAAAATATGGGTCCTTTTATGTAAATTAAGCAAAGTATAAAAAGTGACTTTTAAAGTTTACTTAGGACTAAACTGCAAAAATACCAGTCATCATGACAGTTATGAAAATTTTTAAATAGGTCCAAAATTTTGACCAAATCCATTTGGGTAAGGACAAGGTAATTTAAATTTTACCTTTGTTCAAATTTAACATGAAATGCTACAAGTTTTGGGTTTTTTAAACTTGAGCCCTAAAACAATGTTGTAGGGCTTGAAAAGTTCTACAACTTTCGTTTTGGGCATCCTCTCATTAGATCTTTGTATCGTCGGGAAAAATTAGTTTACCGTAGAGCCCCTGTGTTTCTTCAGTTTTACAAACAGGTCCCTGGGAAAATCTCCCTTTTCTTCCTCCTCCGGCGCCGCTCTGCGCTCTGCTCTCTGCTCTGCATTTTATCGCTGACCACCTTGCCGTCTCATGCTGTGCTGCGAGTTTCTGTGCGCCATAATTTCTCGTCGCAGGCAGCTAAGATGCGTTCCCCCTCGTCCAAACCTGCACTGCAACCTTATCCTCACCACTGCGCACGGCACCAGGATTTCTGCCGTTGCAGTGCCTCCGCCGCCATTTGCCCCACGCCACCTCCCTCCAGTACGTCCCCCTGTCCAGCGCTGCCGCGGCCTTTAATTCCCCGAGCTGCTTCGCCGCGGAGGACCACCTCCACTGGAAGCTCCCCATCCCTCCTTCCCCAGCTCCAGTGGACTCAGGCGTCACGCCATTTCCTCCTGGTCCTCCTGTTTCCCCCACGTACAGCGACCTCCAGTTGCCTCCACCCCAAGCCGAAGCTGCACCACCCTGCTCCCCCAAGCCGAAGCTGCGCTGTCCCTGCTCTCCCCCAGACCGGTTTTGCACCGTCGCCTCGCCCTTCCCGGCCGGAGCAGTCTGCTCCATTGATGCTCCATTTTCCCACCGCCGAGACCCTTCTGTTGGCCCTTCTGCTCACCTTGTGACCCCCAAAATGGGCTCCTAATGTGCTGCTCGACCTCCCCGGCGACCATCTGGTGAGGTGCCCCTCCCTGCGTTATTCCCCTGTACAGGATCTTCTTTTCCCCATGGAATCAATCCCTGCGTCTCCTCTGTTTTGTTGCAGATAAGGGACCTCGTGCAGCAATTAAGGCAAACCCAGGGTGTTTTCTGCGAAGTGTAGACCCATAGGAACAGTACAGTTCGAGGACCTGTATGTAAGGGTGCTTGATATTTCGTGTGAAGTGATGCTGCTGACTTGTAAAATCCCTAGAAAATCGTAGAAAATTCAAAAAAATATGAAACCAGTTGCGTGTGAATCTTCATTTCAAATTCTATCACCTTTGTTTTATGACCATGCTGTGAAAATAAATAGTTTGTGCCGTATTTAGAATAAAAGTGAATGGGCGCTTGTTATTTCATGTGAGTGGTATTTTTGGCTTGTAAATTCAATAGAGAATTGTAGGAAATTCCAAAAATTACAAAACCAATTTTGTTTGAAACTAGGTTTTGAACTCTATAACTTCTATTAAGTGAGTTTGATTTGAAACCAAATAGTTTTGAATCAATGTTGAATCTAAGATATAAAAATGTAATGTCCAATTCGTAATTCCAACTTTTACCCTATAGGTTAATCTGGTGATTATGATTTGTAATATACAATCTCCATAGATTAAGTATGTAATAATGTGGACTTTTTAAACCTAATCTTGTTTATAATTCAATTCTTATAAGATTAATCAATTCCATTTGTTTTATATAAAATTAGCTAAAGCCTTTTCAGTAAAGCTTATTTAATTAAATCTTTTGATCAAAATCTTTAAATATGCAATTGATCTGTGTTTAAGTTTTCAAACTTTATAACCCTAATTACTTAGATCTCATTTTCAATTTGAATTTTAATCCAAATTTGAGTATTTAATTTCTGTTTTCAATTAAATAAATGCTTTAGTCATGAATTAATACTTATAATTCAAGGCTTAGATTCCTTTATATACCATGAGTTCTTGAATGTTAACTTTGGATTCCACCTTACCGTGAATTGACATAAAAGTGTGTGCATCCATTAACTTCATGTTGCATATCATGTAGACTCGATTTCTTCCGCCGACGGAAATTATCAGCTAATCCCGGAACCAGAAGAAGGTTGTTCTGAAGATCCCGAGAACTTCGTCAGGGAGTTCTCTGAAGGCCCGAACCAAAGTTTCGGACGTTATTAACTTGACTAACCCCAGCCCCACCAGTAAAGGCAGCCCCGGACATATCCCACTATTTTATTTACACTGCAACCTATATCTATCTATATTGTATCTTGCATTAGTCTAGGAGTTGGAATAAAACCTTAGATGCATGAATCCTAGGAATCCAATGTAATGCTCCCGAGTCCTTATCGGATAGATGCTCCGCTAAATAGGACCGGTAGAAGTCGGGTGATTCCTGTCACTCGCGCATATAGGGGTTGTAATGTTTACATTCCTGTTCTCACTATAAGGATGCCGGACGGGAGTTTTGTGCGGTATCATTGTTGAGGTGATACCCGTCTGTGTTGTTGAATTGGATAAGGCCGCGGGGTGTGTTAGCGGTGGTTAAGCATTTGAAAGTACTAACCACATGCCGCGAAATATGGTAAGCGGTAAGCCTAGTAGCCAATCGGCCCGAGGAGTGGACATACCTCCCACCACTCGATTTGCTTCTTCTGGTTACTCATGTTCGACTGAGGAAATACGTGTTGCAAGGGCAACCAGGAATACGGGTTTGTAGTCGCGCTACAGACGTATGTCCTGCACGGGTGATGTGCGTATGTTCCTGCAGTCGCTTGTGGTGGCTCTGATCCACGAGTCGGAATGAAAGGTAAACGGTTGCTTCGGAACGGCCCTGTGGTGTTCCAAGCATGTGTGTTAGGTATACCTTGCAGGTTGAAAATTCGATTCAGAATCGTCCGCCTCTCACGAAGATTGAGACTGCTTAATCCCTTTATCACACAGAGTAACAAGAGCAACTATATGATGAGTAATACTGATGGTTGAGATAAAGATCCTACCATGCTTGAGTAGTTATAGGTGCTCACCTAGAAAGGATAATCAACTAGAACCTGAAAGGTAAAAGTTGAATTAAGGATCTACTCTTTGTTGCTTTTCAGCTGAAACTAAACCCAGAACCATTATAAGCTTTCATAGTCTAGTTATGGGCTAAGTATACCCAATTCCGGGTAAGCCTTGCTGAGTATTAGTATACTCAGCCTTGCTAGTTGTATGTTTTTCAGGTGATATCTGTGAAGACCCTACTCTTCCCTTGCCTTGGCCCTGTGCTCTTTCAGAAGGTTGGTCCGTGGAATGGGATCCGTCCCCGGCCAGCACTGGTGATATCGAGCGATGTCGTGCTCGGGCTTAGCATGACATTCGTCTTAACGACGTATGGTAATCATCGCGTATGTTTTCCGCTGCTAACAACCATAGTTTTTAACAATTTGTAATCTTTTCTCTGAATTTTAATTTTCGTACCTCTTTTGGAAACCCTTGTAATGTAATTCCCTGTGCTGTAAAATGTGATGGTGAATGTATCTCTGGACTCACCTTCGTGTGAGGTAACCTTATTTGATCCTGTGTATCGGTGGTTTATCGGGACGTTACCCGACAGGCCAAGGGATTATACCGTTTGAAGCACGTTGGAGCCCTCTGGAGTGAACTCGCGTACTTGAGCCGGTATAATTCAGGTTGGTTCTGCCACAGCTGGTATCAGAGCTATAAGGTTACCCTGGGGATACACTTTACCTTAAAAATGCTTTCAGTATAAAGTTTGACCAACAAAATGTTTGAAAAAGTCACGTTGGATTCGTTAAGGATCGTGCTTAGTACGTAAAGCCCTAGGGTAATGCTTATGAGGGATTTAGAGGTGGCTATATATGTATATATGTATAATTCTAACTACCAGCATTACTTTTCTGTCAAAACTTAAATTCATGTACAACCTAACCTTACTTTCTGTAACGACATCTTTGATCGTGAGGTAAGAAGGTAAGGATCCTCAGCCAACTGAGGGAGCTTGGCCTTCCTGTCGGTGATGCGAACCGAACGCTGTTTCTCAAGCAGTGGCCTACTTGAGATGCTGCCAATGTACCAACCTCGGTTGACTACATTGGGAGTATATGGTTCGGCGCAGGATATGGCGATCGCTGTTCATATCCCCGCATTTTGCGGTACCCCCGTGAATACGTTATCTTGATAACGTATGCTAACGTTGTCTGTACGGCGTAATTGTACAGATGCTGTTTCTATAGTGAACAGTAATGATTGGGGACGCTTTCATGACATGCTGGCATGAAAGGTTCATTGGTTATATATATTGTGGTTTTCTGCAGGTATACTAACCACGAATTTGAAACTAGGACGGATAGGGTTTATCGACTAGTTAATTATGAGAGACGTATGTATTATGCCACCGAAACTAACCACGTAAGTCCGAAGATATTCGGCAGTTGTTTTTGGTTTGTGAGGACGAGTAGAACGTGCATGCATAATTCATCATCATACAATGCGTGTTTTGATTCTTTTAAGGATGTGTGATAGAATGTTGATCCTTGGTGTGGTTAGCGGGATTCTTGTGGTAGTGTTAGTTAAGTCTCTTAAGTATCTTTCTGCTTTCCAGTCCTTGCTATATCAAAATCAGTTATCTTGTCCTATTTACCTTGTAAGTCTTCAGCAGGGTAAATAAATTCTATCATCCGAATCTTTGTTTCAGATGGTTGGTGCCACACGTGGAACCCCGGAAGGTTTCCGGGCAGATCAATCCAGCAATTCCCAACCACCATCTCCATCACTTTCACATCTAGCCGAGGTTATGGCTCGGCAAACCGAACTTCTCAACCTATTGGTACAAGCACAACAGAATCAACAACACCAGCAGTCACAAGGTTGTGATGAACTTCAGGTGGCAACTTATCAAGATTTCCTCAGTACTCAGCCCCCGCTGTTCAGCAAAGCGGAGGAGCCCTTGGATGCTGATGCTTGGCTCCGCACCATTGAATCTAAATTTGCTCTTCTCACGATTCCATGTGCGGACTCCAACAAGGCTCATTTTGTTGCCCAACAATTGCACGGAGCTGCCCGTATTTGGTGGGATAATTATTGTGCTATGCAAACTGATGGCCATGTTATCTCCTGGGAAGAATTCCGTAATGCCTTCAGGGCACATCATATACCTGAAGGGCTGGTGGAACGGAAACTGAATGAGTTCTTGGCACTTACTCAAGGCAACCGCACTGTACTGCAGTATGCACAGACTTTTAATTACCTGTGTCAGTATGCGGGCTATCATGCCGATAATGATGCCAAGAAGCAAGATTGTTTTCGTCGAGGTTTGAATACTAAGCTCAAGGAACATCTGAATCTTATCAAGGCAAATACTTTCAGCGAGTTGGTCAACATGGCACTAACTCAGGAGGATTGCATTACGGCACACCGTGCCGAAAAGAAGCGAAGGATTTCCACCGGATCCACGAGTATTCAACCCTCGTGGTATCAAATTGATCAGAATATATTGCTTGAAGCACCACAGCGAGATGTTCCGATTGGCAGACTGGTTCTTAGGCCGCCTCAACAGCAAGAAGAGTATCAACCTTCTGTACTTCTACAACAACCACAACAATTTGGCCCACGGCCGAATGTTCATCAAGCTCGACAGAAAAACAACACTAATTGCTGTTTAAAGTGCGGGAGTGCGGATCATCTCCTTAGAAATTGTCCGCAACTCAAGAGATCTAATCGAGGGCAGAGTTCCAGTCAGAACATCCAAAATAAGGGTAAAAGGCCGATGATGCAAGTCCGGCAAGGACAAATCAATTTTACTACCCTTGCAGAACTTCCAGATGGAGCTCCTATCATGTCGGGTACATTTTCAATACACCACAAACCAGTTGTTACATTATTCGATTCAGGAGCAACTCATAGTTTCATTAGTAACAACTGCAGTACCCGAATAAGACTTGATCCTTGTCTTACCCAAGGATCGTATATGATTTCTACTCCTGGAGGGAAGATTACTTCTAATCAAATGATTAGAAGCGTACCAATTCAGTTCGGCAGTAAACTAATCAAGACTGATTTAGTACTGCTAGATCTAGAGGGTATTGATGTTATACTCGGGACAAATTGGATGACAGAACATGGAGTACTGTTAGACATCTCATCCCGAGTTATTGAGATTAACTCCCCACATCAAGAAGCTATTATCCTCTATCTGCCTCAGCAAGAGTATTTGCACTCTTGCACTTATGCCATCACAGACGTCAAAGTAAAAGATATCCCAGTAGTCTGTGAATATCCCGATGTCTTTCCGGACGACTTGCCTGGAATGCCACCTGACAGAGATATTGAGTTTATTATTGAACTCCAACCAGGCACAGCTCCTATCTCGAAGAGGCCGTATCGTATGCCTCCAAATGAGTTGGTTGAATTGAAAATCCAACTCCAAGATCTTCTTGATAAAGGTTTTATACGCCCAAGTGCGTCACCTTGGGGTTGTCCTGCTCTCTTTGTAAAGAAGAAAGACAATAGCCTAAGGCTATGTGTCGATTATCGTCCACTCAATGCGGTCACCATCAAAAATAAGTACCCTCTTCCCCGCATTGACATATTATTTGATCAGTTAGCTGGAGCTAAGGTCTTCTCAAAAATTGACTTACGCTCTGGTTATCATCAGATCAAGATTAGGCCTTGCGACATTCCAAAAACGGCCTTCTCAACCAGATATGGACTTTATGAATATCTGGTTATGTCATTTGGGCTTACCAATGCACCGGCATATTTCATGTATCTTATGAATTCAGTCTTTATGCCGGAACTTGATAAATTCGTCGTGGTCTTCATCGACGATATCCTGATATATTCCAAGACTAAAGAAGACCATGTTAATCATCTACGTGTCGTGCTTCAACGACTACGAGATCATCGCCTTTATGCCAAATTCTCAAAATGTGAATTCTGGCTAGATAGTGTGAAATTTTTGGGACACACTATCTCTAGTGACGGCATATCGGTTGATCCCACTAAAGTCCAGGAAGTTATGGACTGGAAACCTCCAACTTCAGTCCATCAAATTCGGAGTTTCCTTGGATTGGCAGGATATTATCGCCGATTCATTCCAGACTTCTCCAAGATAGCTAAACCAATGACTGAGCTACTGAAGAAAGAAGTTAAGTTCTGCTGGGATACTAAGTGTGATGAAGCATTCCACACTTTGAGAAGACTTTTGACAACCGCCCCAGTACTAGCTCAGCCGGATAATACTCAGCCTTTTGATGTCTATTGCGATGCCTCTGGAATTGGCCTTGGTTGAGTTCTTATGCAAAACAACCGAGTCATCGCTTATGCATCCAGAGCACTTCGAAATCATGAGCAAAATTATCCAACTCATGATCTTGAATTGGCAGCGGTTATTCATGCTCTCAAGATCTGGAGACATCATCTTATGGGTGCTAAGTGTAACATCTACACTGACCATAAGAGCCTCAAGTATATTTTTACTCAAGCTGATCTGAATATGAGGCAAAGGCGTTGGTTAGAATTGATTAAAGATTATGATCTTGAGGTACACTATCATCCTGGCAAGGCCAATGTGGTTGCAGATGCACTTAGCCGCAAGGCACGATGTCATTGCTTATCCGTTGAGGCTATCAGTGACACTCTCTGCAATCAGATGAGGAAGCTCAATTTAGAAATCATTCCTCAAGGTAGTCTGAATCACTTATCCATTGAGAATACCCTTCGAGATAAAATTATCAAATCTCAACTACATAATGAGGGTATCAAAATTATCAAATCAAAGTTATCTCAGGGAGAAGTTAAATATAAGTGCTTTCACACTGATCATCAAGGAACTTTATGGTTCAACAATCGAATTGTTGTACCTAAAGATCGTCAGCTTCGTAAGCAAATCCTTGATGAGGCACATCTATCCAAATTCTCTATTCATCCTGGTAGTACCAAAATGTATCAAGATCTTCGACAAAATTTTTGGTGGACCAGAATGAAAAGAGAAATTGCTAAATATGTATCCGAATGCGATACGTGCCAGAGAGTTAAAGCCAGTCATCTCAAAGCATCTGGTACACTTCAGCCATTACCCATTCCGTCATGGAAATGGGAAGACATCAGTATGGATTTCGTTGTGGGTCTTCCCAATACCCCTCAGAAGCATGACTCCATATGGGTAATTATAGATAGACTTACTAAAACTGCTCATTTTATTCCCGTGCGTACTATCTACACCACCAAGAAGTATGCCGAAGTCTATCTAGATCAAATTGTCAGGTTACATGGTATCCCTAAGACCATTATTTCTGATCGAGGGCCCCAATTCATTGCACGCTTCTGGGAACAGCTGCAGTCAGCGCTTGGAACTAAACTAATTCGAAGCTCTGCATATCATCCCCAAACCGATGGACAGACTGAGCGAGTCAACCAAATTCTTGAAGACATGCTCCGAGCTTGTGTTATACATTATGGTACAAGCTGGGACAAATGTCTTGCCTTGGCCGAGTTTTCTTATAACAATAGCTATCAATCTAGTCTTCAGATGGCTCCATTTGAGGCGTTATACGGTCGCAGGTGCCGAACTCCTTTAAATTGGTCTCAGACCGGTGAACGCCACATCTACGGACCTGATTTGGTTGTAGAAGCCGAAGATAAGGTCAAGGTTATTCAAGCCAATCTCAAAACTGCTCAGTCTAGACAGAAAAGCTATGCAGATAAAAGAAGGAAACCTTTACAGTTCCAAGTAGGCGATTTTGTCTATCTTCGAGTATCTCCTACCAAAGGTGTCCAGCGTTTCGGCATAAAAGGAAAACTAGCACCACGGTATGTTGGACCCTTTGAGATCCTTAAAGTCTGTGGCCCAGTGGCTTATAAAATCCGCCTTCCATCTCAATTGGCTGCCATTCATGATGTTTTCCATGTCTCTCAACTCAAGAAGTGCATTAAAGTACCTACGGAGATCATTGAAACCACCGCCATTGAGATTGAACCCGATCTATCTTACGCTGAGCAACCTATTCAAATCTTGGATACCAAAGAAAGAGCTACCAGAAGAAAGACAGTTAAGATGTACAAGATTTTAAGGGATCACCACACCGAAGAAGAAGCAACCTGGGAAACAGAATCCTATCTTCAACAAAATTTCCCAAACTTCCTTCAAGCCAATCCCCAAACTTAATCGTTTGATTCTTTCCGCCTTCGAATCTCGGGACGAGATTCTTTTTAGGGGGGAGGGCTGTGACACCCTAGGTGTCAAATTGTACCATAATATGTATGAAATGTAATGCATGTGTTGATTTGTATAAGGTTGGTTGTAATTGTAGCAACAAGACCCTATGTGTAATTTTATAAAAATATGGGTCCTTTTATGTAAATTAAGCAAAGTATAAAAGTGACTTTTAAAGTTTACTTAGGACTAAACTGCAAAAATACCAGTCATCATGACAGTTATGAAAATTTTTAAATAGGTCCAAAATTTTGACCAAATCCATTTGGGTAAGGACAAGGTAATTTAAATTTTACCTTTGTTCAAATTTAACATGAAATGCTACAAGTTTTGGGTTTTTAAACTTGAGCCCTAAAACAATGTTGTAGGGCTTGAAAAGTTCTACAACTTTCGTTTTGGGCATCCTCTCATTAGATCTTTGTATCGTCGGGAAAAATTAGTTTACCGTAGAGCCCCTGTGTTTCTTCAGTTTTACAAACAGGTCCCTGGGAAAATCTCCCTTTTCTTCCTCCTCCAGCGCCGCTCTGCGCTCTGCTCTCTGCTCTGCATTTTATCGCTGACCACCTTGCCGTCTCATGCTGTGCTGCGAGTTTCTGTGCGCCATAATTTCTCGTCGCAGGCAGCTAAGATGCGTTCCCCCTCGTCCAAACCTGCACTGCAACCTTATCCTCACCACTGCGCACGGCACCAGGATTTCTGCCGTTGCAGTGCCTCCGCCGCCATTTGCCCCACGCCACCTCCCTCCAGTACGTCCCCCTGTCCAGCGCTGCCGCGGCCTTTAATTCCCCGAGCTGCTTCGCCGCGGAGGACCACCTCCACTGGAAGCTCCCCCATCCCTCCTTCCCCAGCTCCAGTGGACTCAGGCGTCACGCCATTTCCTCCTGGTCCTCCTGTTTCCCCCACGTACAGCGACCTCCAGTTGCCTCCACCCCAAGCCGAAGCTGCACCACCCTGCTCCCCCAAGCCGAAGCTGCGCTGTCCCTGCTCTCCCCCAGACCGGTTTTGCACCGTCGCCTCGCCCTTCCCGGCCGGAGCAGTCTGCTCCATTGATGCTCCATTTTCCCACCGCCGAGACCCTTCTGTTGGCCCTTCTGCTCACCTTGTGACCCCCAAAATGGGCTCCTAATGTGCTGCTCGACCTCCCCCGGCGACCATCTGGTGAGGTGCCCCTCCCTGCGTTATTCCCCTGTACAGGATCTTCTTTTCCCCATGGAATCAATCCCTGCGTCTCCTCTATTTTGTTGCAGATAAGGGACCTCGTGCAGCAATTAAGGCAAACCCAGGGTGTTTTCTGCGAAGTGTAGACCCATAGGAACAGTACAGTTCGAGGACCTGTATGTAAGGGTGCTTGATATTTCGTGTGAAGTGATGCTGCTGACTTGTAAAATCCCTAGAAAATCGTAGAAAATTCAAAAAAATATGAAACCAGTTGCGTGTGAATCTTCATTTCAAATTCTATCACCTTTGTTTTATGACCATGCTGTGAAAATAAATAGTTTGTGCCGTATTTAGAATAAAAGTGAATGGGCGCTTGTTATTTCATGTGAGTGGTATTTTTGGCTTGTAAATTCAATAGAGAATTGTAGGAAATTCCAAAAATTACAAAACCAATTTTGTTTGAAACTAGGTTTTGAACTCTATAACTTCTACTAAGTGAGTTTGATTTGAAACCAAATAGTTTTGAATCAATGTTGAATCTAAGATATAAAAATGTAATGTCCAATTCGTAATTCCAACTTTTACCCTATAGGTTAATCTGGTGATTATGATTTGTAATATACAATCTCCATAGATTAAGTATGTAATAATGTGGACTTTTTAAACCTAATCTTGTTTATAATTCAATTCTTATAAGATTAATCAATTCCATTTGTTTTATATAAAAATTAGCTAAAGCCTTTTCAGTAAAGCTTATTTAATTAAATCTTTTGATCAAAATCTTTAAATATGCAATTGATCTGTGTTTAAGTTTTCAAAACTTTATAACCCTAATTACTTAGATCTCATTTTCAATTTGAATTTAATCCAAATTTGAGTATTTAATTTCTGTTTTCAATTAAATAAATGCTTTAGTCATGAATTAATACTTATAATTCAAGGCTTAGATTCCTTTATATACCATGAGTTCTTGAATGTTAACTTTGGATTCCAACCTTACCGTGAATTGACATAAAAGTGTGTGCATCCATTAAACTTCATGTTGCATATCATGTAGACTCGATTTCTTCCGCCGACGGAAATTATCAGCTAATCCCGGAACCAGAAGAAGGTTGTTCTGAAGATCCCGAGAACTTCGTCAGGGAGTTCTCTGAAGGCCCGAACCAAAGTTTCGGACGTTATTAACTTGACTAACCCCAGCCCCACCAGTAAAGGCAAGCCCCGGACATATCCCACTATTTTATTTACACTGCAATCTATATCTATCTATATTGTATCTTGCATTAAGTCTAGGAGTTGGAATAAAACCTTAGATGCATGAATCCTAGGAATCCAATGTAATGCTCCCGAGTCCTTATCGGATAGATGCTCCGCTAAATAGGACCGGTAGAAGTCGGGTGATTTCCTGTCACTCGCGCGATATAGGGGTTGTAATGTTTACATTCCTGTTCTCACTATAAGGATGCCGGACGGGAGTTTTGTGCGGTATCATTGTTGAGGTGATACCCGTCTGTGTTGTTGAATTGGATAAGGCCGCGGGGTGTGTTAGCGGTGGTTAAGCATTTGAAAGTACTAACCACATGCCGCGAAATATGGTAAGCGGTAAGCCTAGTAGCCAATCGGCCCGAGGAGTGGACATACCTCCCACCACTCGATTTGCTTCTTCTGGTTACTCATGTTCGACTGAGGAAATACGTGTTGCAAGGGCAACCAGGAATACGGGTTTTGTAGTCGCGCTACAGACGTATGTCCTGCACGGGTGATGTGCGTATGTTCCTGCAGTCGCTTGTGGTGGCTCTGATCCACGAGTCGGAATGAAAGGTAAACGGTTGCTTCGGAACGGCCCTGTGGTGTTCCAAGCATGTGTGTTAGGTATACCTTGCAAGGTTGAAAATTCGATTCAGAATCGTCCGCCTCTCACGAAGATTGAGACTGCTTAATCCCTTTATCACACAGAGTAACAAGAGCAACTATATGATGAGTAATACTGATGGTTGAGATAAAGATCCTACCATGCTTGAGTAGTTATAGGTGCTCACCTAGAAAGGATAATCAACTAGAACCTGAAAGGTAAAAGTTGAAATTAAGGATCTACTCTTTGTTGCTTTTCAGCTGAAACTAAACCCAGAACCATTATAAGCTTTCATAGTCTAGTTATGGGCTAAGTATACCCAATTCCGGGTAAGCCTTGCTGAGTATTAGTATACTCAGCCTTGCTAGTTGTATGTTTTTCAGGTGATATCTGTGAAGACCCTACTCTTCCCTTGCCTTGGCCCTGTGCTCTTTCAGAAGGTTGGTCCGTGGAATGGGATCCGTCCCCGGCCAGCACTGGTGATATCGAGCGATGTCGTGCTCGGGCTTAGCATGACATTCGTCTTAACGACGTATGGTAATCATCGCGTATGTTTTCCGCTGCTAACAACCATAGTTTTTAACAATTTGTAATCTTTTCTCTGAATTTTAATTTTCGTACCTCTTTTGGAAACCCTTGTAATGTAATTCCCTGTGCTGTAAAATGTGATGGTGAATGTATCTCTGGACTCACCTTCGTGTGAGGTAACCTTATTTGATCCTGTGTATCGGTGGTTTATCGGGACGTTACCCGACAGGCCAAGGGATTATACCGTTTGAAGCACGTTGGAGCCCTCTGGAGTGAACTCGCGTACTTGAGCCGGTATAATTCAGGTTGGTTCTGCCACACGAGCGCTCCTAAGTCTCCTCCAAACCCATCCTTAACTAGGATTAGGCGGGTGCTTTCCGCCACCCGGCTGGAGAATTCCTCCGACATTTGGCGCGCCAGATAGGGGGTTAAGGTTTGGTTTGCGCTCGGTCGACCTTCACGACCTCCATGGCACAGGAAGATGGTCACAATGTCCTCCTGTTGGGCGAGGAAGTGGTGTCCACGACGCCACATGTTTCCCGTCGACCAACATCCAGGGCGGCGAGAGCAGCTCCGCAACGCGCTGCGGCGCGGGCCTCAGTGGCCCAATCGGTGCCCGCACCGAATGGGCCGCTCATGGCAGCCAAGCAGTTGCTCCGTAACCCCCCTGGAGAAGCAGCCTCGCCCGACGCACTGAGGCAATGGCGTGACAACGTCGACCGCCTCCTCAACTTGGCACAGGCTTCCCCGTGTTCCGCGGGGGGGTCTGCCCCCTGGCAACGCCGTCATCAGGGCGGCGCATCCGGCTCTGTGCACTCACCATCAGTGAGGAGTGCGCGGACCGAGGACCTTCGGGCAGAGCTCAACCGCAGACGTGCGGGAGAGGACGCCCGTGTCTCCATTGAGCGGGCGCGTGGTCGCCTGCTGAGTATCGAGGGTCGCGACCTCGATGCCGATTTCGCTGCGGTGGCTCCGGCCCCGCAGGGACCTGCCCAGGCACCGGTGTCCGGGGTGGGCTGCGCCGCGCTCGCAGACCACCTTCGTGCGGTGGCTTGGCCGTCCAAGTTTCGGCCTCACCTGCCGGAGAAGTACGACGGTTCCTCCAACCCGTCAGAATTCTTGCAGGTCTACATCACTGCCATCACGGCGGCTGGAGGTAACGACGCCGTCATGGCAAGTTACTTCCATGTAGCCTTGACCGGGCCAGCCCGGACCTGGCTCATGAACCTTACCCCGGGATCTATCCGATCCTAGGGTGAGCTGTGCGCACAATTCACGGCAAACTTTGCCAGTGCGTATCAGCAGCACGGTGTGGAGGCCCACCTCCATGCTGTGAGGCAGCAACCCGGAGAAACCCTCCGGGCCTTCATCTCCCGTTTCACCAAGGTACGTGGAACGATTCCGTGTATCTCTGACGCGTCTATTATCACGGCTTTCCGACAGGGGGTCCGTGATGAGAAGATGCTGGAGAAGCTGGCGACCCACCAGGTGGAGACCGTCACCACCTTGTTCGCTCTGGCGGACAAATGTGCCAGGGCTGCGGAGGGCCGTGCATGGCACTCTGCAACCCAAGCAAGACCCGCTCAGACGAGCGGGCCCAGTGTCGCTGCCCCTGGTAGCGGCAAGAAAAAGAACAAAAAGACCCGTGGCTTTGACAAGTCACGGATCGGGGGACCGGCCGTTGCTGCGGCAACGACCGGGGGCCAGAACCCCCGTGGCAAGCGCCCGCGGCAACAGCGCACCGACCCCGGGTCATGCCCTGTCCATCCTGGGGCGCGCCACAGCGCCAGTGAGTGCCGCGAGATCCAGAAGCTTGCGGAGCGCCTCAGCAAGAGGCGTGACCAAGCCTCCAGGAAAGGCTCCTCCCCTCCGTGGCGGTCTGGCAAGGAGAAGGTCTCCGATGCCGACGCAGCCGCGATGGAGAGGGAACTGGGGTATCAAACCCCCAACAAAGACCTTAAGGGTCTCTTTCACCAGTCCGACTCCGAGTCCGGAGGTGACGAGCGTCGCAAGAAGCTGTACGTGATGTACGGCGGCAGCTCGGAGCTCGTCTCCCGGCGGGACGTCAAGACCCTCCGCCGAGAGGTCCTCTCGGTGAAGCCGGCGACGCCGAAGGCGGCACCGCACCAGCGGTGGAAGAACACCACCATCTCCTTCGGGCCGTCGGACTGCCCGGAGAATATGGCGGGAGCTGGTGTGCTGCCGCTTGTCACGGCACCCACCATCTCCAACGTCCGCCTTCACCATGTGCTGATTGACGGAGGTGCCGGCCTCAGCGTCATCAGCTATGCAGTGTTCAAACACCTGCAGATCCCGGAGTCCAAGCTGGCTCCATCGCGCCCATTCTCCGGAGTGGGCCCGGATCCCGTGTACCCGGTAGGGACCATCACCCTACCGGTTACATTTGGGACGGAGCACAACTTCCGTACCGGGAACGTGCAGTTCGAGGTAGCGGAGGTTAACCTCCCCTTCAACGCTATCATTGGCAGACCGGCCCTGTACCGGTTCATGGCCATTACCCATTACGGGTACCTGGTCCTGAAGATGCCTTCTTCGGCGGGCGTCCTCACCATCCAGAGCGACCGGGCCGCTGCCGTCGTAGCAGTCAAAAAGCTCCACACGCTGGCAACAGGACTTGCCCCTGCAGCTGGCGCCCAGGGGTCTGACCCCTCGACCTCGCGTGCCAAGGCTCTGCCCAAGGCACCGAAGGTCCGACCGTCCGACACGGACGATGTTCCCGTGAAGACCGTCCAGGTCGGAGCGGAGACCTCCCAGACTACCCGCATCGGTGGGAATCTGGGAGAGAAATAGGAAAGCGCGCTCATCGCCTTCCTCCGAGCAAATGTTGACGTGTTCTCCTGGGAACTATCACAGATGCCCGGGATCCCCAGGGAGGTGATTGAGCACCATCTGAAGATCCACCCCGACGCCAGGCCGGTCCGGCAGAAGCCGCGCAAGCAGTCCATCGAGCGGCAAAACTTCATCCGTGAAGAGGTCCGCAAACTGCTACAGGCTAGCTTCATCGAGGAGGTCTACCACCCAGTGTGGTTGGCCAACCCTGTCGTGGTCCCGAAGGCAAACGGGAAGCTTCGGATGTGCATCGACTACACCAATTTTAATAAGGCATGTCCAAAAGACCCCTATCCACTTCCGCGTATAGATCAGATTGTAGACTCCACCTCCGGGTGTGATTTGCTGTCCTTCATAGATGCCTATTCTGATTTTCACCAAATCAAAATGGCTAGTGATGATAGGAAGCACACTGCTTTTGTAACAGTGGATGGTCTTTATTGTTATATAGTGATGCCTTATGGATTGCTTAATGCTCTACCCACCTTTGCTCGTGCAATGAACATCACTTTAGGTGATTTGGTTAGAGATATAGTTGAGGTGTATGTAGATGACATTGTTGTCAAGACCAGGGAGTCACATTCCCTATTAGAAAATTTAGCTCAAGTCTTCGACAAGTTACGAGCGACCTCTACCAAGCTTAACCCCGAAAAATGCGTCTTCGGCGTATCGGCGGGGAAGCTCCTTGGTTTCCTGGTCACCCACCGAGGGATCGAGGCCAACCCGGATAAGGTCCGGGCGATCGAGGCGATGAGACCCCCTACGCGCCTCAAGGATGTACAGAGGTTAACGGGGTCCCTTGCAGCCCTCAGCCGTTTCATTTCAAGGCTGGCGGAGAGAGCACTCCCCGCTTTCAAGTTGATGAGAGGGTCCGGACCATTCGCATGGACTGAAGAGGCAGAACGTGCCTTCCAGGAGATGAAGCAGTACCTCACCTCCCTGCGGGTCTTGGTTGCACCGGACCCAGGAGAGACACTGTTTCACTATCTTGCAGCGACAGCCGAAGTGATCAGCATGGTGCTGGTCACCGAGAGGTCCGAGCATCTCCCGCAGGGGGCCCCCGCGGACCTTCCTGTAGGAGAAGGAGGTTCGGCCTCCACCTCTCCAACAACCGGTCCCACTTCGGAGAGCCCGTCTGGGTCCCGACCCGAACAAGAGCCAAGCGACCTGGGGTCCAACGGGACCCCAGCTCAAGCTGAAGGATCCAGTCCACCTGGCAAAGTTAGGACTGTCCACAAGCCAGTCTACTATGTCAGTGAGGTCCTTCACGAAGCAAAGGCCAGGTATCCTAAAACGCATAAGCTCCTTTATGCTATACTCGTTGCGTCCAGGAAACTCCGTCATTATTTCCAGGCCCACAAGATTGTGGTGGTGACCTCCTATCCTTTGAGGGCCATCCTTCACAACTCCAACGCCACAGGCAATATCGCCAAGTGGGCAGCTGAGCTCGCTGGATTCCAACTCGACTTCCAGCCGCGCCACGCCGTCAAGAGTCAGGTCCTTGCTGACTTCGTGGCAGAGTGGACACCAGCACCAAGCGTCGCAGGGGGTTCAGACCATGGGTCGAACCCCCCACGACTGGAAGTCTGGGCTCCGGCGTTCACCGGCCCCCACTGGACACTCTTCTTTGACGGGTCCGCCCGCAGCAAGGGGGCAGGGGCTGGCGTGGTTCTCATCGACCCACATGGCGAGCAATTGAAGTATATGGTGCACCTCGATTTTGAGGCCACCAACAACATGGCGGAGTATGAGGCCTTAATCTTTGGGCTCACAGCGGCTCTGTCCCTGGGGGTCCGGGAGCTCCAGGTCAAAGGGGACTCCCAACTCGTCATCAGGCAAGTCCGGGGGGAGTGTTGCTGCAACAACCCCCAGCTCGCAGCCTACCTCATTCATGTGAAGAGGCTGGAGAAGGACTTCGATGTGCTGGAACTGCAACATGTTCCACGCGAGGGCAATTCAGCAGCTGATGCCCTCTCCGCGAGCGCATCGACTCAGGCACCCGTGCCTGAGGGCATCTTCCAGAGACGTCTGCTGAAGCCTTCCGCCCAGCCTGCCGACCTGGGCGAAGGGGGTCGGACTAGCACCTCGAAGCTAGCAGTCCCGGCGGTGTTCCATCCGTGGAGCCCGCCAAGGGTTGTGTGCTCCCTTGAGGGTCCCGAAGACCTCAGAGAGCCACGCCCAGTTTCTCAGGAAGGTCCCGATGCATGGATCTCTAAGGTCCGGGACTATCTAAAAGATAATTACCTTCCTGAAGACCAAGCATCTGCGGAGCGTATTGTCCGGATGGCTAGGCGGTACACAGTGGTAGAAGGGGATCTCTACCGCCGTGGCGCCAACGGGGTCCTCATGCGGTGCATCACCCAGGAAGAGGGCCGCAACTTGCTTGTGGAGATCCATGGAGGCGAGTGCGGAAGTCATTCCTCATCCCGCACGCTGGTCGGTAAAGCTTTCCGGCATGGCTTTTACTGGCCGACAGCGCTCCAGGATGCAGCTGAGTTGGTAAGGTCCTGCAAAGTGTGCCAGTTCCATGCAAAGCAGATACACACTCCAGCTCAGGTACTGCAGATGATTCCTTCCTCTTGGCCCTTTGCCGTATGGGGGTTGGATATCTTGGGACCTTTCCCTAGGGCCGTCGACGGGTACCGGTACCTCTATGTCGCCATTGACAAGTTCACCAAGTGGACGGAGGCAACCCCAGTCGTCAACATTACCAAGGCGTCAGCAACCGCTTTCCTCAGGTCAATCGTGTGCCGATTCAGGGTCCCGAACCGCATCATCACAGACAATGGGACTCAGTTCATGAGCCAATACTTCCAGGAGTACTGTGAAGACATTGGCATCCAGCTCTGTTTCGCCTCAGTGGCGCATCCCAGGAGTAACGACCAAGTTGAGCGGGCCAACGCTGAGATCCTCAGAGGGCTCAAGATCCGAACCTACTGTGATCTTGAGAAGCATGGCGCAAGGTGGATCGATGAGCTTCCGAGCGTGTTATGGTGGAACCGGACCACACCCAGCCGGGCAACAGGGGAAACCCCTTTCTTCCTGGTCTACAGGGCCGAAGCGTGCCTTCCCCCGGAGATCACCATGGGCTCTCTACGAGTCCAGTCTTTTGATGAGGATTTGTAGGAACAGCAGTGTCGCCAAGACGTGGACCTCGTCGACGAGCGCAGATGGCGTGCAGCAGTCCGAAACGCACGGTACAACCAAGCGCTCCGGCGCTACCAAAACGGTTCGTGTGTAGTAGGGAGCTCCGGGTCAGGGACCTAGTCCTAAGACGAATCCTAAACCGAGAGGGCATGCACAAGCTCTCCCCCAGTTGGGAGGGGCCCTTCAAAGTAACAAAAGTGTGCCGACCCGGGTCTGTTCGTCTGGCTGCGGAGGATGGAATGCAACTACCCAATCCATGGAACATTGAGCACCTCCGTAAGTTCTATCCCTAGGACCTGGTTGGGAGGAAAATTTTCCTTTGTAATTGGTAGCATCACCGTGCGGACCAGGGCGGTGGAGGTCCGTCCTCGTAAACCCGGCCCCTGGCGGACATCGCACAATCCTTCTGTACCAATTCATTAAGGAAAAATTTACTTCTCAGTATGTCCTTCAAGTCCATGCGATTCTATCTTTCTTTGCTCCTTGTTACGCTAACCCCCACGTGTTTTTCGCGTCTGTGTCGTGCCCAAGGCCCTTCTTAAGTTGCTACGCTACGTCTCTGCCCAGGACCTCTGTTCCACAGGAGCAAAGGAACCGGACCCTTGGGAACTGGCTTCAGGGAGACGTACTCGCCCTTTGCTGGGGTCCAGGGTTGTGTAGTCGCTTAGCCTGGTTCCGTACCCTAAGCCTACATGCCCTGCCCTCCTAGGGTGAGTACTGTTGTACCTCGAACCATGGATCCGGGGGCCGGGACCCCTTTTAATCCCCGAACATAGGTCCTTGTGCTCCGACTCGCTATGCAACTTAGGAGGCTTTCGCTGGCCAGATCGGGAACCCGTGGGGATGTCTACTAAGCGTCGACCCTAAGTCATGTGCAGGACCTCGGTTCTATGGCAGCTAGCCCCGACCTATTGCGACTACCTCCCAGGGGGCCACGGGACCTCGGTGTGCTCAAGAACACTTTACAGATCGACAACTAAGAAAACAGCTAAGTCTTTCTTCGCAAAAAAGTAGACACACGAAATACTTAAAAGCATCACTGATAATATACACAACATTACGAAGTTATTTTTACAATAACAAAAGTTATATTACAAAAATTGATAACAAGGCAAATGGCCCTATTGTCCTGGCTGGCTGGAGGTGTCCCCACTCTCTGCAGGTTCGGGACGACGCCGGAGGCGGGCTGCGACCATGTCCACCGCCTCCTGGACCCCTTCTCGCGCAGCGGCTGCTGTCGTCCGGAGGGGTTCGACCAAGACGGGAGTCAGCTGGACGGTGGGGTCATGGCTCCGGAAGCTGGTGAGGATGTACTCAGCCATCCCCCGAGCAACTGCTCGCCCCTCTGTCTCCAGGAGGTCCTGTATGCCGGCCTCCACGTCCTGTAGCCGCCTGGTGGTGGAGTCCAGCAGCTGGAGTGCGGCGCCAAATGGCGAAGGAGCCTCCGGCACCCAGATGGGGTTGGCTCTGAGTGCTTCTAGCAGAGGGTTCACCGCACCAACCCATCTTGTTAACCGGTCGATGCCGGCGCTCCGCTCCGCCAGGAGTCCCTCCACCTTGGCCTCCCTCTCCCGGAGGGCCGCCTCGCGCTCCTGGAGCCTCTAGGTCCCGGCTGCCAGCTCCTCCTCCACGGCCTCTTCCCGCTTCTGGAGCTCCTGGAGCCGGGACACCTCCTCTGCTTCGCGGGCGGCCAGCCCTTCTTCTCTCTTTGCTGCCGCCGCTGCCAAATCTGCGAGGGCGGACTTTTCCGCCTCGACCACTGCCGACGCCTTCCTGGCCTGGGCCGCCAGCTCTAGGGCGGTCCGCTCCCTGTCTGCCGCCGCCAGCATCCTCTCCTCCGCGGCGATATGCCGCTTAAGGGCTTCCGCTTCCCGCCGCGTGGCCGCCTTTTCCCATTGGAGCGCAGCCGCCTCCCGGTCGCGGGCCTGCTCCATCTCCTCCCGCAGGAGCTCGCGCCCCAGCACGAGCTTGGCACGCTCCTCGGCGTAGCGGGAGGAGACGGAGTTGATGCGGTCGCCCAGGCGGACCTCCCAGTCAGAGAGTCGGTGGCGCTCTGCCTCCAGCTTCTCCCACTCCCGGCGCATGCCAGCCTCCAGCTCCTGCTGAGCTTGGTGGCATTTGGCTATGAGCCGGGGGAGAGGGACCTCCGCCGTGCTTGGGAGGAGGCAATCCCGCCGCTGAGATGCTCACCTCAGTTTCCTCCTCCTCCTCCGCCGGTGGGGCGGCGCTGCTGGCAACTTCAGTGACCCCCGGTGCCGCCGCCTCCGCTGCCTCTGGTGCCGCTACCTCCGGTGCCGCCGCCTCCGCGGCCTCCGGAGCCGTGATCTCCGCCGCCCCTGCTGCCTCTGGCGCTGCAGCCTCCGCTGTGGCAGCAGCCCCCTCAGCTACTGGCTCAGCTAGTGAGGGCCCGGCCTCGTCGTCCGGAGCTGCTGCCGCTGCCTCCATCGCTGCAGCAGCTTTGGCGGCCTCCTTCTGGGGGACAGCTTCGGGTCGTGGCGGAGTGGAGGCCTCCGGCTCCGGACCCATGGGTCCGGAGGCTTCTGGAGCTGTTTCGGGCGGGGGTCCTGCTGGGGTCGGTGCAAAGGGTCCTGGCGCTGGCTGGGGGCCCGGTCCCCCAGTTGGAGCATCTGAAGATTGGGGCCTGCCATACCACCAATATGGTTAAGAACCAGAAATCAAGAGGGATAATGAAAAACCCTGACAAGACTACTTACGGGAAGTTGCACCATTCCCATCTGCCCCGGGCAGCTGGGGGGACCTTCTTCCCTGTCGAGGACCCCTCGGACCTCTGGTGTTGGTCTCCGGCTGCCGATGCTTCCGGTGGCAGGGGTGGGGCTTGCGACCTCTGCTCTGTCGGCGACGGCGGTGGCGTCGCCGGCCGCCGTGTTGGCGGTGGTGGTGGAGGAGTCTGCTGCCTCGGTGGAGGCCGGCTGCTGCTGTTGTGGCGGGGGTGGTGGAGCTCCGCTCTGCTCCTCTACCCCCGCCGTCTTCTGGAGTTTGGGCGCCGGCTCCCCGACCAGGGAACCGTCGCTGCGCTGGAGCCTTCGGGATTTGCTCCCTTCGGCTTGGCTGCTCCGTGCAGGTGCTGCCCCTTGAGCTTCGTCGCTCCTTTGGGCCGGAGCAGCACCCGCACTGTCCTTGTGCCGGTGCTCCGGCACCGGCACCTTCTCCTTCCCTTTCCCGCCGGGGGCCGGACCTCCCGGTCCCGGCTCCCCGGCACCTTCGCTGGTACGTTGCTGGCGGTCCGGTGTGGTGCCAGGGATCTGGAGCCCGCGGTTGGGGTCTCCTCCCAGTTGCCGGACCGCCAGGCCGCCTTTGTCCAGGGTCGGCAACGACGCCAGGACTGATGACCGCAATGCCTGGTCCTCGCACAGGGCCTTGACCCCGCTCGGGAGGACCAAGGACTCTGGGATGAACACCTCGCCGGTCATCGCCCGGACCGCCGCCTCTAGCTCCGTCCTGGTGAAGTCGCCGCCTGGCCCGCGCGCGATCCTGCAGCAGTCATTTAGCCCCGTGTACACGTAGTTCATCCGGGACCGCTGCTGCAGGGGGGCGATTCGCCGCTTCAGGAAGCACCGGGTCGAGCTCCGCTGGTATTGTTGGCCTGGCCTTCCAGGTGCTCCGGTCGCTCTGGGGACCTTCCGTTGGCAGCTCCAGATGGTCGTGGGGGTCGACTGCCGCGACGACCCAGCCTTCGCCGGAGCTGGAAGTAATAAGCGCCGATCTCGCTGCGCTTAGTCTTCCCGGTCCCAACCAGGGTGTAGAAGTGTTTGAAGATGGTGGTGCAGGGGCGCACCCCCACGAACATCTCCATAAAATGGGCGAAGACCGCCACGAGGAGGACGGAGTGGGGGGTGAGATGATGAAGTTGGAGGCCGAACTCCTCCAGGAGCAGAAGGAAGAAGGAGGAGATCGGAGGAACCAACCCGCACATAATGTACGAGTTAAAAAGGACGAACTCCCCCGCGGCAAGGTCGCGGAGGGGGATTTTGTCGGCCCTGACCTTACCGGCTTGCGCCGGCGCGGTCCATCCCAGAAGGCGCCGCACCGAGTCCAACTGGACCTGGCTCTGGAAGCGGCGCGGGAAAGGAAGCGAAGACATGGCGATGGCGGTGAGTTCGCTGGGGATGGATTGCAAGGGGCTGGGAAGAGAAGGAAGCCGAGCGCAAGGAAGCTGATCGCGAGAAGGGATGCGGAGACGAAGGGGCGCTGCGGCGTCTGTTGTTGGCAAGAGCGAAAAGGTAGCCGTTCCCTTCGGCGCATACCTTTTATGCAAAAGGCTGTTGCATTCTCGCGCCCGCGGCGATCGAGGAGAAGTCGAACGGTTGCCTGCACCAGGTACCTCCTCTCACACCCCATGACCGGCGGGCCCAGGCCCACCTGCCATGGGTGCAGCCGCTGTAGGAAAGGAGGGAAAAGTAGAATCCGAACCGCCCAGGCCGTGGGACGGGCTCGAACAAGACAAGAATCTGAACCGCCTGACGCGCACGGCGCGGGCGGGGGACGGGCCCCTCGGGGTTCCCCCTCTGGCGGGAAAAGACTTCCATGCCCTTTCCCGGCGGGAACAAGCTGTCCACCCGGCGCGGTGCTATGATCTGGCCCTACCTGCGGGTTCATCCCTCCCCCGAGGTGGGCCCGGGGGCCTCTGTCGGTACATACAGACAGGGGTAACTCCTGCTAGGGTGTCCAGGCCCTTGGCGTCTCACAATCCGTAATCTCCCCCTCGCCTTCTGGGGGACGTGGTATACGGCCCGGGCCTAATAGTTAGGACCGTGGTCTCCGGACCCTCCCCGTGCTATTCCAGGTCCGGGGCCTTCACGTCCCCAGGAAGGCTGGAGAGCTCTCGGGGAACCCCCGCGGACCCGGTCTCCCCAGGGAGGTCCGGGGCCGCCACGTGTGATGACCGGACCATCACATGCTAGCCCGCTCCGACCGGCCTCGGGGGCCCGGACCCCCCTCCCCCGGGAAGGGGTCCGGTGCCGCCACGTGCCGTCCTGCAAAGGGAGCGGGGCTGGCCCTGCCACGTGCCTGCGGCTAGAGGCCCTTCACGGGTCTCCAGCCCACCTACCAGCATTTAATGCGGTAGCTGGGCCGGGCGCGCCCAAGTCAAAAAGAGCGGCCTGCCACTGACACACGGGGCAGGTAGGCTGACACCAGGGTAAGCTCGCCTGTTTCCAAGGCGGCGCGTCGTATCACCGTGCACAGTGCGCGGACTGTGTACAGTCCCGTCACGGCGCTGCGTGCGTGATGATGGCCTGTAATAGGCGAGCCAAGGCGTGCGCTGCAACAGTGCGCACGCAACGGGTCAGCGCTGTTTCACCGCCTGGCAGAAGGCTACATCCCAACAGTGACAGCACGGCTTCGCTGTTGGGCAACACTGATACCGGACACTGTGCAAGATAAGGCTATACACGGCCATATCCTGGCTATGGATATGCACATCAACTTCCCGATAGAGAAGACTACGGAGAGGAGCTGGAGATGAAGATCTCCATATCTCTCATAGAGCAGGCTCCTGTTGGCCAGGCCCACCTGTCGGGGCCCCGCACAGTGTAAGCACTCCCCTTGGACTATAAAAGGGAGAGTGTACTCGTTAGAAAGAGGGCTCTCACACACACACGCGCGCGCGCGTTCACGCTGCTCTCCGTTCAGGCTTGCATAGTCAATACAACACTAAAGTGGACGTAGGGTATTACGCTCCGGCGGCCCGAACCACTCTAAATCTTCGTGTCCTTCCTGCGTTCATCTGTCCACCGATCGAGCGCTCCTAAGTCTCCTCCAAACCCATCCTTAACTAGGATTAGGCGGGTGCTTTCCGCCACCCAGCTGGAGAATTCCTCCGACACGTTTTATGTGTTAAGTGCGTATATTCGACAAATGATATGAGGAAAAGTTTTCCTCAATTTCATAAAAGTACATGCTTACTATATTTATAAACATTTTTAATTTGTAGTTGGAGTTGTGTTTTGGAGGCCGTATATGCCTATGTTCAAAACATCACTTATTATTTATGTCTATTAGAGTTATAGGGCATTTATCTATCTGCCTCCGCCTTATGTTAACAAAGACAGGACACCGCTTATTAGTTATAGTCGCAGGATCACGAGCTATGAGCATACGCCACTATGCTGAAAAGTTGTACCGAACCTAGGCGTTCTTCCTTGTCTAGTTCGAATTAAATTTTCGGAGTGTACGTACTTGTGTAATGGAGTAAGTAAAAGCAGACGACACAAACTGCTTAGTCAGTTGTTGGCACTCTGATCAGCATAGATAATAAAACTTAATACTCGTGAGGCCATGATGAAAACATTAGTACTTTGGAATCCTAAGTTAACTTGGAGTTCGTGAAGTACAAAGGCGGCAGTACTTCGATTAATACTTTATCTACACCGAAAACAATGCAACCGACTATGCCAGCATGAGAGGATGTTCTGTATCTATACCATACCAATGTTCACCTACATAGCCGTTTAGTCTACTTACACGCTGTGTAAATATAACACAATAACTAGCCGTGTCCGTTGAATCCACTACAAGAAATATGAGCGTCAGTGATGAAAATCGTTAAGACGGAAGTTAAAAATATCACAGAATAGTTGCCATTCTACGACGATTCAAGTAATTTCATCATTAAGTTGAGGTAGACGAGTTAATCCGTTTAATAAATTTTAACCTATTTAAATAGCTATTTAGTTAGAATAAAGAGTTAAACGATAGGTGACCGATTGTTTAACGTTTAACGTTTAGAATAACACTAATCTATACCATAAAAATGTATAGTTGTATTCTTTACTAACAAAAGAACTCTTCTACAAAATTTTCTATCCTTGCTAACTGGACAAATAGAGACCACTGTATGCACTCAGATAGAGACCACAAATATAATCATGATCGTTAGCTAGACAAATAGTTCTGCTAGGAGTGTGTGCCACTTCTGATATATGTTTTCGTTCGATTGAGCTCTATATGTTGAATTGATGTTTGTTTGGAGTGAAGATCCCATCAATCTCATAAAGAGAAACGAGAGAAGAATGAAGCATGCCAGATAATTACTGCAAAAACCTTTGCAAAAAAGAAAAATAACAAGGGAAGATTTAGGAAATAGATATTTGGAGATGGAGAAAATGTTTGTGCAAGTTGTTGGATTTTATTGACTAGGCCCATAATATGTTTCCAATTAAATCAGTAAATTTCAAGTCCCATATTAAGCGTAAGAGGGTTACAAAATGTTTACTCACATACGAGTAGTTAAGGAGTACTCCCGTACAAGTAGTTAAGGAGTACTCCCGTACAAGTAGTTAAGGAGGATCTTAACCAACTTAAATGGGTACGCGTGCACATGTTGACAAAGTTCAAAAAAGATGAAAGGCGTAGCATATGCACGCATGTTGATCTGATCTCAGGTTTGTATGTGCAGATGTGCGAAAGGATTTTGATGTCACCTAGGGGTTGAATAGGCTTTTCTGCAAATTACAACACTTAGTGTAGACCAGTTAGACCGGTCCAAAACAGAAAGCACACTAAAATCAGAGTAACTTCCCTCCTCAAGCTCTAACACAGACCAAACTTGAAGAAGTGCTTCTGTAGATAGTATCAAGTGTTTCTAACAAGTCACTGCACACAGAACAAGCATAACCAAGTAGATCGATGCGGAATTAACAAGTAAGTGCTAGAGAGTAAAGAGTTGAGACAAACCAAATGTAGGCACAAGAATTTATTTCACGAAGTTCGTATTCACTATTGTGAATTCTATGTCTCCGTTGAGAAATCCGTCGGGCTTGAGTCTTTTTTAACTTGGTACCTTGAGCTCAGTCTATTTTAACCGCTCCTTGTTTCCACTGGATATTATCTTTTCCCTTGCGGGGGTAAGATTCCAATCCTCACAAACTTGCCGCTGCTCACCACAAGCTTGGGAGCTAGCCGGCGATGCCTAGCCATCTAGAAGGCTTCACCTCAGTAACAAATGTGTCACGAGTTGCCTTGACGTCAATCACAAGTGCTCAAGCTATGGAATGTGCTCTCTAGTACTCACACACAATCACTCTCTCAACCCAACTCAAATATTTGCAACTAAAGTTAGCAGAACTCACAAATAGTGGTTGGAGAAAGCTTATTGGTCAAATAAAAAAAGGCTTTGGGAAGCTCAAGAAATAGAAAGAACCAGCAACCCTCGAAGGAAAGACAAGGGGTATAAATACCCCACTTCCCAAAACTAATCGTTACTACTATCAAAAGCCGACCGGTCAGATGGTGTGACCGACTGGTCAGGCCGGTTTTCGAAAAAAAACTAGCCGTTAACCCTATGCGGACCGAGCGGACCGGTCTCCTACCGGTCAAACCGGTATACCCCTGAGCAGAAACTCCTCCAAGACAAATAGCTTAACCTGGTGGACCAAATCAACAATTTGGTCAACCAAAGTCGCTCGCAGTTAGTAAACAGAGGTTTTCTCTCAAAGGCTTTTCACTTAGGTAGACCTATGAGCACTTTTGGATGTTGTCAATCAACCAATGTTGTAGCCCCCTTAAAAATAAGGCATATAGATTAATAGAGTTAACCGATCATTCACTTGAGCTTTGTATGTCTTTATTTCTTGCCATACTTTGTCTTCCTCAACCTTGGGACTTCCAACATTGCTTATCATCTTAAGCACATATAACTTGAGCTAGTGACTTAGAAACTTCCATGATCATTATTGCTTATCTTGATCTCTAAGCCACTTAACCATATGATTCAAAAATGATTTGATGCTTCACATTGCTTTTCTCTCCAAGGCTTGACTTGATGCTTCAAAATCCTCGAGTACTAGCTACTTCACCCTAACAAAAATACCATGAACCAAGTGGTCACTTGACAATACTTCGCTTAATCCCTCGTTGCATAGTCGCTTGATTCCTTCACCCTACCTTGCGTTTATTGAGCTTAGCTTTGTTTTACCATCAACAATGAATATCCATTTTTAAATCTGTATCTTTAAATGCTTGTCTTGCTTGTGATTACACAATTTTAATAGCTCACTTTCCATGATGACAAGCTATAGATAGAAACCATCTTTGCTATGCATGAATACTTGTTTATATTTATTTTGCATGTTGCTTGGCATTCATCAATATTATCCTTTATTTGATTGCATATAACATGAGCCATCAATACAAATTAATTTATAAATAAATTCCTGCTCAACAACTCTTTAACAAACATATTAGTTCTTTAATCACCTTCATACAATTCACCAAAATCCATTTGGAGTCTAGATACACTTTCAATGCATGTGGTGTAGCGCAAGTAAGGTTTTGAAAATTCTGAATGAGAGTTAATTCATAATTGATGGTCTGATGCATATGAAGAAGATTTTGCTCATGCATGAACGAGCGACTAAGTCTGCACATCAACACAAATCGCGACTACAAGAATAGGTTTGGTCAGAATATCTTTTGACTCAAATACGGATGCCTACTTCTATAAGGTGTTTGTGAGTCTGCACAGCTATATGACTTCTTCGCTGCATCAACACAGATCGATTATCGGTAAAAAAAATTATATAAAAAGTATTTTTTTTTAGTTTGGTGCTATGTGCATTTCTAGTTGGAGCTGTTTCATCCAGAGAAAAAAGTTTTAACTCAGAATAGGCGGGCGATCAAGTTAGCTTAGGGAGCAATTATATGACGGCTCATTCCTTACCTGAATGACTACTTCCAAAAGACGTTCAAGAGTTTGCACATCAACATAAATCGACAACATTAAATAGGTTTGATGAGAATGTCTGTTGACTCGAACTCGAACAACTACTTCTACAAGGTGTTCACGAGTCTACAAAGCGAGAACTTCACTACATCACACACAGATCGGCTACATCAAAATATCTACGTCGTAAAACATATTTCTCTTAGTTTGGTACTACGTATATCTGTAGTTGGAGCTGAGGTTGGAAGTTATATTTCCTGTGGGAAAAGTCCAACATATTTTTAAAATTTGTTGGTGCAAGGAATGGAAGTTATATTTTCATCTAGAGAAAAATGTTTTAACACAGGATAGACGTGCAATCATGTTTTAACTTTTAAGTGCTCATTCCTTACACAATCAACTACTTTCAGAAGGCGTTTACTGTTCATCAACACAAAACTGACTACATCGAATAGGTTTGGTTAGAACAAAATTAAAGTTACATTTTTAAACTTTGATGGTGTAGAGAATTGAAGTCACATTTTACCCGGAGAAACTTTTAATAGGGATAGTAGCAGTGTTCATGATTTTACCGTAGCGTGAGCAAATGAGGCCTGCGCTGATTTTGCCGGTGAATAAAAAATTGGGTGGGCTCGACCCGGCCCAATTATTTATTTTAATTGTTTGTTCATATAAAACTGTATTTGATGCTCAAAAAAAGTATGACTGTATTTTTTGAGGTAAAGTATATGCTTTCTACAAAATGAATTTAAAATCAACCGGATGACAGGTTACAATTTGATTTGAAATGCATTAGCTAGCAGGGCGGCAGGGTGGGCTATTTGGAAAGGAAGCACATTTGACGTTCAACCATCCGATACCTATCTACTAATTTCAGCCGTCTAAAATCCCCCACCAAATCTCAACCTCCAATCTTCCGCCATGTCGTCCTCGTCTTCGCCTTCCCTCCTCTCCTCGCCGCTCCCATCCCCGGCCACCGTCCTCTCCAAGAAGCCGGCGTCCCTGCGCGCCGTCCCCTCCGGGACCGCGAGGCGCTGGGTTCGGGTGGTGGCAGCCGCGGCGGCCGCCGCGGCACCAGTATCCGCGGCGTCGCAGGCGCGGCCGTCGGCGGCGGAGGTAGCGCGGACGGTCGTGGAGCTGGCCCCGTCCGGGACGCTCTCCGTGGTGGGACCCGACGGCTGGCCGCTTGGCGTCGGCGCGCGCTTCGTCGCGGATGCCGCCGGTGCGCCCGCGCTCTGCCTGGCCGCCGCGGAGGTCGCCGTGCCCGATGCGCCGTCCAGCTTCCATGTTGAGGTGAGGGGATGCAGCCGTAGGGTTCTTGTATGGTCCAGCTCGCCTTAAAGATTGAGAATTCAGGGGTTCTAAGATACAATGGCTCTGCCGAGTAGTGTCAAGCCCGAGAAAGACTCATTTTTTCTTCTTCTGATCCGGCGTTCCGCATTGAATTGACGATGCGAAATGCTAACAGATTATAGGGTTCCAACGTATTATTCGGTACATGAAAAATTGAAGGCGATATTGGTTGCATCGTGTTGTGGGTGTCCTTCGCATTGCACCAGGGTGTTAGAATGGAAAGCATAAGGGTTGTACGAAATGGTCTGCATTTCAATGTGCAATCCAGACAGAAGCTTCCCAGACTATTACATTATTTGGTTTTAGTGCGGGACAAATTGCATTGCTGTGTTATTAAAGGTGTTTAGAAAATCATGCAAAGAATGGAAAGCTTCCCTTTGCAACTTATTTGTGGTTTGACTTTGCAAGACATGATGAAGAAGGGTGATTAATGTTGTGATGAAGCTACTTGCCAAATATTTGAATTCACATGCTACTGTTTTTGTATAGAATAAGTGATACCCAAACTGAAAACAATGATGCCTTCACTGATATCTGTGTGATTATTTTGTTTATATGCTTACCGTTCCGTTTCTACTTTTGGTGGCTGCAGTTTCGGCAGAGTGGGGCTAGGACACCACAGTGCACTATGCTTGGTGCCTTAACTAAGCCTAGTGATGAGTCTGTGTTGAAGGTAAAATTATTAGCGTGTTGCATTTTCTTTGTAAATAAGCCAGTGGTTACAATGGCTGAGTGTCCACCCTAAATGTATGTCCTAATATACAATGCTGTGATTGTGAATGAAAATATAATTGTTCTTAAGCAAATGAACCATTCTTTTCCATCTATTTTGTAATAATTTTTTTCTTTGGTTCATTCTGAGGCTCTGAGCCGCCTCTGCTTCCCATGCTTGAACATAGTTGGACCAACTTTGTATTATGCCTTGTTAAATTGTGCAGAAGCTTTCCACTAGGTGGCAAAAGAAATTTGGGGAACAGATTGATCAAGATCTTCTGTATTTAATATCTGTTGATCGGGTCTTGCACATGGAAGATTTCAATGAGGTAGACCATATAAGATTTATTCATTCTCTTTTGTCTTGTTAAATTGTTTTTTTTTGTATCTATAAATAAGTGAAGCTCAGAGCTCTTAATCTAGTACTGGAGCAGGCTAGACTGTTTGTTTGTTCTTCATTTCTGGGCTTGATCGTTCGTCTATGAAATCACATACTTTCCGATATTTTCTGAAGGAAACAGAACTAGTTTTTCTTCATTTCTCAACAGTCATATGTACTCTCTTTTCCAAACACTTGTGGGCACACTGAGAAGGTAGAAATGGCAGCGACTTATCTGTGGACTGGGTCTTAATCATTGCTGATTTCTGATTGGCTGGCCACCCAATGGCTGTAGGCACCTAGCATTGAAATTGCCTTTTTTTTTGCCGAATTTTGACACCATTTATTATTTAGTAGAATTTCTGAAAAATATTTTCTATCTTGTGATTGTGTGTCAATTACCAGCGTAACTGCATATAACTTTGGCACTATAATGTTAAATGTGGGATTATAAGCATATTAGTTGTATGGATTACTCAAATTTTCGCTTGACCGTTGGCGATTATGCAAGTCAAAGAGGTTGGCACTGATTATTTTTCCCTTGAATATGCTTCAATAAAATGCTTCCAGGCTTTGCCTTCTATCCTGTCAGCACTTAGCATTATTTGCACTACATATTTGTATGCTATGCAATTATGCTGCTTGCTTATTGGTTCTGCCCATTCAGGACGGTATGTGGGTAGTTCCATCAGAGTACACCAGTGCAGAACCTGATCCTCTACGTAATTCTGCTGAAAACCTTGTGGAGGAATTTAACAGCAAACATGCCGAAGATGTCCATAGGATATACAGCATATACGTCGAATCAGATTTGCAGGTACTGATCTCATTAATGACATTCCTACAGCTTTGTTTCTTGCAAGTTATCTATTGCGAAACCAATGAAAACTCTCTCCTTCTTGCTCTGATCTTTTTGTACGTTTTGTAGTGCTTACAAATTGTATGAATCAAATTACACCGGAAAAAGTCCATTTTACTCCCCTCACCAATCCACTCTGTCCACTTAACCCCCTGAACAAAATCTAGGCTCAATTTACTTCCCCAAACTATTTCAATCGGTCCAATCTACCCCTTACTGAGATTTCTCTTTTTTATTTCTCCACGTACAAGTGGAATTTTAGCTTCAAATTTTGCAGCGTGACTTATAATATGATGCCCTATCCTAGAAAAAATGCATTATGAATTTTTCATGAATACTTTTCATGCAGAATTGTATCTCTATGATCAATTTCATATGAAATCTTTCTAACCTATGAAATAACCATGAAAAATTCTTAATGTATTTTTTCAACATAAGGCATCATGTTCTCTATCCACTCACAAATTTGAACTTAAAATTCAATTTGTATGTGGAGAAACAAAAAAGAGAAATATCATTAGAGGGTAGATTGGACCAATTGGAATTGTTCGGGGGAGTAAATCGAGCCTAAATTTTGCTCAGGGGGTTGAGCATACAAAGTGAATTGGTGAGGGGAGTAAAATGAACTTTTTACACCTCATTTTGAGTAAAAATGTTGTAATGGATTTCCCGCTTCGTTCGAATTAGATGTAAAAGAATGGGAGAGCTTGTTTCATGTTTTGTAGGATCCAACTTTTAGGCAATGTGAAATGTACTGGTTCTGTCAGCTCAAAATAATCAGTGGACCACTCTTATCACTTATCATAGTTTTATTTCTAGAGCGTGTTTGGATAGAGAGGGTGTGAATCCAAATCCTTAGCATTTGGTTCAAATTTGAACAGAATTCGAAAAATGTGTAGATCAGCCAGGGTTTTTCAAACAGGGTAGGGGTCTATAGTTCAAAATTGGCGCTCAGGAATTCATATTGTCCTGTGGTGACAGGTGGCAGATGTGAAGATGATTTGGGTTGATAGGTTAGGTTTTGACTTGCATGTTAATTCTGGGGAAGGTGTCTTTGCTGTTCGGATCCCTTTTTCAAGAGACGTCTCTGACGAGAAGGGTGTGAAATCATCATTCAACATGATGTCTCATCATGCGTGGGAGGTAGAGAAGAGCTATGCCAGTCCTGAGTTTGAGAAGGTACAGTTCTTGAAGAAGGTCAGATAGGCACTGTGAGTTATATTTCCATGGTGATTATTTTGTCATTCAAATGAGTATAGTACGAGGTTTGGTTCCTCTTAGCATGTACCATGTGTCTTGTGTGTATCTTGTTCATTCTTTTTATCACATGTATATTTGATGCAATTGACATCATGAACTATATGCTAGCAATTTGTCTGATAAGAGCAATGAATTTTGATGGTAAGGTTAGCAAGAATAAATCTGGACCATGGGATGAGGGCTAAATTATGCCACATGATAACCATGTTTTCTGGCAAGATTATTACTATTTGACTGTGATCTTGTAATGTGAAGCTCGGTTTTAGCTTGCAACTCGGAGAGTTCACCGCATAGCAGCTAAAGTGTCTGATTACTGCTCAATTGGTAGATGCAATTTTACTTGGTATTGTCATCTACTCCCTCAATTATAGGTTATGTTAGCTTCTATAGATACGCAACATTTGATATGCACCTAGATATACGCTATGTCTAGGTGCATAGAAAATATTATGTATATAGAAAAATCAAAACGATGTATAATTTGGAACGAAGGGAGTATATTTAAATGATGTGGTTATCCATAGGCTGCATTGAATGCAAATCCTTTTTTGTATCTTCTTTAGCCGTGATTTTTAGTGCGACAATTATTCATTGCAGTATATGCTGCAGTACATAGCTTGATGCAAGATGTCCATATATGATATAACAAATTGTCAGTTGGCAAAATAAAGATTTGCTACTGAAAAAAATAAAGAATTCACTAAGTGGCTTACCAGTATGGGCATGTGATTGTTGCCAGTTGGCAATTCGGCATTACACGCAATGAATCATGTATGTGATATCTTTTTTTTTTGTGTGATTTCCTACATGTGCAAGAAACATGTGGGTGCGAGCTTGCAAGGAATGATTGCAGAGAGGTCAATGGTTTTTCATGTGGGAAGAACCATCTGACTTCCATACGGACATTCTACTGCCCTGCATGATTGCAGGAGGTCAATGGTTCTCATGTGGGAAGAACCATCTGACTTCCATGTGGACATTCTACTGCCCTGTATGATTGCATTGTCCCATGAAATTGATGAAGGTGCACGTGAGTGCTACTGATCTATTGGCGAGCAAGAACCTTCATTTATTTCCAGGTCAGCGAAGCCCGGACTATCTAGTTCGTGCCCGCAAATTTTGCCGGAACCCAGATTTCATTTTGTTCCTGATAAAGAAAACCCATGAGTGCAGTACAGTGCGGTTAAATTTTGCCTGCAACTTCCAATGCATGTCTTGTCTGTAATTGTTGTAATTACCTCAAATTCCGGTTAGCAGTCCAGACTAATCTATATCCAGCTCTATCTTTTTTTTTTTTGCGGCTAATATCCAGCTCTATCTTATCAGCTGTTTTCACAAGTCTGGTGTTCCTGGTTTATGTTCTTGTGGCTGAGGCAACCATTGCAGCTCGAAAACCTAAATTGGCGTGTTTTTTTAATGCTCCAGTCTAATTCGAGGGGAAATATAAAATTCGAACCTTGAGGGAACCTAGTGGAAATAAAAAGACGAGCGAAACAAGTTGGAAATAACCTAGTGGAAATTCAGTCGGGCTATTTTTCTCATGTACTTTTAATCCTGAGTAGACGAGCGAAACAAGTTGTTGAACACACGTAAAAAGATGTTCAACACACGTAAAAGGGTGGAGAAACAAGTCATCAAAGCGATCCGATTGGCGAAATAGAGGTTGGAACTGAACCTGTTCTCAGCTGATAGCGACGCATAGGTAGTGGAATCATCCTTTGCTCACACGGAGAAACGTTCCACGGAGAATTATTAAAGCCGGCCGCCTTATTTTAACAGTCTCTGAAAACGACACTGAGACGATGCTTTTCAGCGGTCGACCGGATTGCATGAATTCTTTCCTCCTGCCAGTAGTCAGTAATCAGGCATATTCGCAGCGTGTTCCCGTGTGAAGAATCAAAACGTGATCGTCTTGTTGGGTAGACACTCGTCACGGATATTTTTCGCCGATTTTGCCATGCCTTTGGAAACTTAAAAGTGATGTTCAGTTCATATCTATTATCATTGAAAGGTGGATTTAGTGTGACAAGGAAGTGTCAACAGCTTGCTTTGTTGTGCTTGTGCTACCCTTGCTTTGTTGTGCTTGTGCAACCTAGAACCACAGCTCTATCAATGAATGGCATTAGCAATTGTACTAGCTAGCCCATGCTTTTTTTTTTGAGTTTTCGCTTCTTCTGCTGAAGTGCTGATTTTAGCTTCTATCCGCAAAGAAATGGACAATTTTGCTCGCATTGGTTTCCAATCTTCAGGGGTTATTCTAGTTTATTTCCAAGATTGTATGAATTTAGATTATGCATGTCAGAGGCAAATGTAGCTTATAATTTCTCAATTTACACGCTATGATGTGTTCTACTACCTCGCAACCACAATTACCCAAACAATCAATAGCATTAGCATCAACAATACACGCCGTCCAAAGAATTTGTGAAAAGAAGGGGAAAATAATGGATTTTTGGTCAGATGTTTGCTTCGTCTCCATTGGGCAGCTTGGTGTACCGGATGCCAGCCCTGATCTCCTCCTCTTCCTCCGTGCTCTCTCTGCACTCGAAGTAGTAGGCCGTGACGGCGGCGGTGGAGAACACCTCCACGGCGCCCAGCAGCAGCACGTAGGCGGCGCCGGCGGCGGCCCCGCCCGCGGCGCTCCGCGGCCACCAGCGGAGCGCGAGCGTGTACACGGGCGACACCGCGGCGCCGAGCGCGAAGGTGGCCACCACGTAGAGCGCGGCCTGCGCGCCGCGGCCCCGCATGAGGCGCCACGCGCGGGACACCGCGCCCGCGCCGCGGCGCCCGGGCTCGGCGGCCGAGACGACCACGGCGACCGCGCAGACGACGGTGAGGTAGACGAGGAAGAGCGAGGCGAGGAGCACGAGCAGCGCGTCGAGGAAGAGGAACAGGAGGGAGTAGTCGAGGAGCGCCACGGCGAGCACCGCGAGGGCGACGATGGAGGCCGCGCAGGCGAGCTCCAGGGCGTATCCGAACGCGATGGTCAGGACCGGGCCCCAGAGGTTGCCCTTGGCCGCGCCCGCGGCCGCGGACACGGTTGCGCCGCCGGAGGAGGAGGAGGAGGAGGAGGGGAAGGCGGAGACGGCGGCGAAGACGGTGGTGATCTTGATGGCAGAGCCGGCCACGACGGCGCCGAGGAGGCACCCGCCGGCGGCGAGCAGGAGGCTCCGAAGGTCGTGCCGGAGCGCCCGGACGAGGTTCCGGTACGCCGCGGTCTCCGGGTCGGCGCGGCTGATGGCGTCGGCGTCGAGCAGCACGGCGGCCGCCAGGGGCTGCACGGCGAGGGCGTTGCCGAGGAGCAGCGCCGCGGCGAGCGCGGCCGTGAGGGCGAGGAGCGGCGCGAAGAGCGCGGCGTTCCGGGCCGGGACGACGGCGCCGTGCTTCAGGAACGTGAAGAAGCCCGGCTGCTGCCGCGTGGTAGCGGCGGCCGGCGGCTCCATGGCTGGTCCGGTCGATCGCAAGATTTAACCGAGCTGGGGTCCCGAGGAGGCCGGATTCGGAGTCGGGGGAGTCGGGGGAAGGGGAGAGGGGAGGACGTCGCGGCGAGTCGGGTGGCTCGCGCGTGGCGGAATGCACAAGGACAATGGGACAACCGTGGCGGCGGATTTGTAAGGGGAGGAGGCGTTTGACCTTTGACTGCGAGCGGAGGAGGGGGGAATTGCAGGCGACATGGAAGGAAGGTTCTTTGGATTGGGCGGCAACATGGATGAATCCGGCGGAGCACATGGTTATCTTCTCCTCCGTGATGCAACGCAACCACCGGCCGCGGAGAAAAGCATGGCTAATTTACTTGCCTGCGATTAGTACTAGTTCCGGATTGATCGTGGCGCGCCTTGATTCAACAGTGATTTGGTCCAGATCGCGGAATTCTAGAAGGGGAACGGACGGTTCGTAGATGAAAATTAGTCAGATTTGATAGAGTTAGATTCGTCCGAAGAGGTGAGTCTGAGCCCCTGTAAATAAACAGTTGAATTCAAGTTTTACAAAAAAAATTGGCCCCGCGTCGCTCCTCCTCGGGAGCGGCTCGGGCGGAACCCCAACCGGCCCTCCAGCGCCGACCCCCTCCTCGCCGTCACCCGAGCGGCCGCCAAAAGCCCACGTGGTCGCAAAGAACGTGGCGGCGGGGCTCCACCACCCTCCTCCTCTCCCCTTCTCCCCCCTCTAGTTCTCTTTGGGGGCTGCCTCTAGCCATGACAGCGGCAGCTGGCTCCGGCCGTCCGTGGCCGGATCTGGACTTGGACTGGCTGGATCCGCCTCCTCGGCCACCGGATCTGCATCCTCGGGCTCTTGGCGTGCCGGGGACATGCGGCGGCGGCTGTCCTGCGGCGGTGGTGCGTGCGTCGGGCGGCGGGTGCACGGACAGCTGCGGGTGGCGCGTGCCTCGGGCTGCGGCGGCGCCCGGCAACAGAGGTTTTCGCGGCCGCCCGAGTGGCGTGGCTCGGCGCGGCTGCGGCGGCGCCCTTGGGCGCGCGGTCCAATGCGGCTTCGGCTGCGCCCGCTACCCCGGCTGCGACGGTGTTTGCGGCCGGCACGCGGCGACAGAGATCCTACGCGCCAACACCCCCTACCTAGCGTGCCAACTGGCGGTGGGTGAGTACCGCAAGCAGAGATTGGTGGGAACCCCTGTTTAGAGATTCGGCCAGGGATGTAACACGTAGTAGGATTCCGGGCGTGTGACGATGAGGAGACAAAGGGGTTTAGACAGGTTCGGACCGCTATGAGCGTAACACCCTATGTCATGTGTGGAGCTGGTAGTTGTATTCAGGTTAGTCCCCTCCCTCCCCTTTGCACATTGCCTATCTATTCTATTTATAGCCTTCCTCGTGGCCCCGGGGAGAGGCGTACCGCCTTGAGTGTGAATGCGGCGCCTTATGAGGGGTGCCGACCTGCAAGTGGTGCCCGCCTGCTAGATAGGGCCCTGCGTTGTGGGCCAGGACTGTCATTGCTCGGGATCCTGCTCGAGGGACCCAAGGATACCTTGAGATCTCTTCCGGGCTCTGCGCATCGCCCGCCAGACGGGGGCCTGCATCGTGGGCCAGGACAGTCGTGGCTCGGGATCCTCCTCAAGGGACCTCAGGACGCCCTGAGGTTTCTTTCGAGCTTTATGCATTGCCCAGGGTCTTTCCTGTGCGTGCCGCTCAGTGTCGTCGGCGCTCCTTTGCAGGTCTGTCCGATGTGACGGGAGGCGTAAGTGGTGGGGCTACCCCCACCGCCCATTGCCAGACGACAGAATGTGACCCAGGAGGGGGGCTCCCTCTGCCTGGTCACCGCGCCGTCTATGAGCATGCCTCTCTTGAAATCATGTTGTTTTTTGGGGAAGGCGCGTCACCCTGGGCCTTGCCTGGTCGTAGCAGGGCGGGCACATTAAATGCGCCGACAGACGAATCCCTTCTCCATAAAGGGACCGCCATGTCTCGGAGCGATGCTTGGCCCGCCGCGGTCTGCGGTCTTGGGTCCTCTAGAAGATGTTTCATTTTTGCCCATTACTACTAGTGGACCAGGAGGACTTTTCGGCCTATTTACCTTTAGTTTGTCCAGGGCTAGGGGACCCTGTTCCCATGGTGTTGACAGCAGTCCTCTTTATGATCTCTTTGTGAAATTCATTTTGTTGCTTTTGTTTTTCCTTGTATGTTTTAAACACCTTTAGGAAGTCATCATTGTCCACGGGCGGGTGAGGGGTGATCCGCCCCTGAAAATGCTTTTCCAGAACGGGCCGGTTGCTATAGTAGCTCTGCTCCATTTGTAGCAACGGGTTATATTTTGATCCGTCTCTGGAAAAAAAGTGATGTTCCTATAAATTATTTTTGTAGTAGTGTATCCATTTGAAACAAATGATTATACATCTAAGATCCTAAGATCCTATAGAACTCCGGTCCAACCTCTTGCAAACTTCCGTTTATGTCTATCTCTCTCCTCAAATTTCTATATTTTTCTTGTGTTGTATCCAAAAGTTCTTTTGGAAAGTTTTCTGAATTCTTATAGGATGGCAATTGATAACCAACTCGAATCCTGCATTTTTTCTATTCCTAAGTTCTGAGAATTGTGTATTCGAAAGGACGTCCAGAGATCTACGTTAAACTGTAGCATATCTTTTATGATAACAAGTAGCCATAGCATCCTTCCACTGTTTTTGTCTTATCATACACTCACAAGTCACAACAGTAATGAAATGCAACGATTTCTGTGGACCTCACTGTCAAGAATGCCAGTCCGGATTGAAATTTAAAACAGAGTATGCAGAGCAAATGGTGCCTGCAGTTCCAAGACAAATTCCGAAAACAACTACGTTCCCTTTTCCCCTGCTTTTATCCATGATTCGAATAGTTGAGCCAGAAAAAATAAATTACGTTCAAGAGTTCTGTCCTTTATGTCCAGTACTGCAGCAATGTTTGTGAGTACGGTGAGCTGGTGACCGGGAAGAATTTGAGGTGAATTTGTTTCCTATCTGATTCAAAGATATTTTTTTTATACTATGCCGATGTGTCTGCAACTATGACACAGTGTGGTGTAAGACACTTAAACAACTATTGTACCCAGAAAAGATGTTTGGTCAGTTTCTTCAAGGAGCTTAATCTCGGCGCTGAAGCTATTGGCACCCGACGTTTTTTTTATTCCAATTTTTAGTCAACAATCATGATCTTCGTACCAAGACTATGAACCACAGCGGAAAAGGTTGTGCTAGGCTCTATTTCAGAAGGCCTACAAGATGCTCAGGTCGGCCCAGCCCGCTAGCCCAGCTTGATTTTGTATCCACAATCTCTGAAGAAAGTGAGCCCACTACTGGAGCAGAGGAAACTGAGCAGATCGGCATCAGAAATTTCGTTTCGCATGTTGCCATGCGGTGAAACAAATATATGTCGTGATTCTGCACGACTAGCACAAGGATCGAAGCATCAACGAGACTAACATACATATAAAGCAGGTTTGGTTGTGGTTATCAATTTCGAATTCTCAACTTATACGTGTGCTTATATTTTTCTATATTTATTCTAGGTCTAGTGGTGCAATTCTTTGAGTGTTGGGTCCGTGTCCATGAATAACAAGGTGTATATAGTGACTTTCACAATCTACTGATCGGTCTCTAAGATGTGATCGTAAAGATAGGATGTGCATGTTCATGTGGGTTGATGACCAAAATTGGTAGAGGGTTGCAAACCGGTCTGATCGGTGTGCACAAACTAGTAAGACTGATCTGGATGACTTTATCAAAATGTAAATGTGATTTCACCATTGTGTAACTCTTGTCGAGACGTTAAAATTCATAACGTCCGATTTGGAGTTCGGATAAGGGTTATGATTTCGGGAAGACTTGATCCAGATCGGACCGGTCAGATCGGTTGAGAGGGCGGTCAGACTGGTTTTGCCTGTGTAGTCTGAGTTAGAAGTTATATTTTGACACGAGATGTATTAGGGTTTCAACTTCTAATGGGGTAAAACCTCCTCTCCCTAAAGGGTCACGGCCAATTGAGGGTATCCAATCGGTCAAAAACATATCAATCTAGTACTTTTCTCTACTTTGTGTCTCTTCCATACTCTTAACTTTTCCAACCCTGATCTACTGTTCTTCCTTCGTCTCTACGGCGATTGAGGATGCTCTAGGTGGTCTGCTGATTCTAGAGCAACCCAAGGTGCGCCTGCTCCGATGGAGTCCCTCCCGGTGATCCGTTTGTGACCCGTTTGATCGGTCCACCGTACCGGTATGACTGGTTGGCGTAGAGGTACTTGGCGTAGAGGTACCACGAGGTGCGCCCCTGCACGTTGCACGTTAAGTGCTTGATATTTGGTGCGGCGTGTTTTCACATCAACAATGTGAGAGCGGGGTATGCATGGAAATAGAATGAACAAAGCAGGTGCTATCCATGTTGAATAGTAGTTTGAAAGAGAATCAGTAAAAAGATTGGTTCATGTACCTACATGTCCCAAAATGCAGTCACTTTAAGATATGCTATCTTTCTTGATATTTTTATACAAGTCGTGTAACACCCCGTGCTCTAAAATCGTGCTGTCTAGCCCTTCCGAGTGGTAGGCCCTCATACACATAGTTCTTACACTGTATCCTCGTTTAATGTAAAAATGTTAATCTGAAGGTGCTATGGTTGGAGTATAAATGTTTATAAGTTGGTTTCACTCTTACTCAACTATAAAGATGGTACTAAACATATGCACACAGTACTTATGGATCATTACTAGGTCACGTACCAAATTAGATCAGGTGTCACTGGTCGCCAAAAATTTTAGTATATCTTCTTTTTTTTTCGCTAGTAGCTCACAACTTTCCTAGTATAATTTACATCTTTCGCAACAGTTTTATGAAATCACACAATAATTAACCTTTTTTCTTGGGGATAGCTATATCATGCTGCTAATTAACTAGCTAGGAAATCCTGACAAACCATTCAGTTATTATTTCTATTCCATACATATTTTCTGGAAACTGTGGGCATTAACTGTCGGAGAAACTATGTACAACCACCTGCTAACATGTTAGATCTGCCCTGCTAAAATTAATTCAATCTAACCATTGATATGCAAGAGAATTTTAGGAAATTTAATTACGCATCCTGCCATCGCGAGGATAACTTTGTTATTTCTCCAAGCTTGGTTACAGTCGGTTGTGTTCATGCTGCAGCTGTTTCTGGGTGCCACCCTGGGCTAGGAAGAAGCCGGCGACGCCACAAACCTGAAGCTACGAGTTCTCTCACGATTTGGCAATAGTTGCTAAATTCACAATATTAACACTGCACCTTGCAAGAAAGAGAGAGTTGTCACAAGCTAAATTGAGTATATTGTATCAGCAATTCTTTCAAGTTCCTTGCACATTCGGTCGTAATGTGTCGTCAGTACAAAGCACACCTGAGCAAAGTAACAGGTTTCCGTGGTGCGGCCTCCTCGCTGGAGAAGGCTTGCGCCGCCATAGGAGTTGACGCAGCTGCTTTCTTTGGGACACCTTAATTGCGGCTCTCAACGCAACTTTGGTCCTGACGCTACGCGTATGGAAACATAACACATACTTGTTCCACTCCAATGCCACATAAGGAGCAGTGTTTTCCTTGTTGAAGTCCAGACTAATCAGCCAACAGAGGGAGTGCCACCGAATCAATACTAAAAAATAATGAATGCGAAAGGGTCCTGCTTGATGAACGAGACTCCTCTGCGGTAGTGCCATGCGACATGGGGTCACTAACACGTACTTGACACCACATATGTTGATTGATTGAGAGATGGTTTCTTTACTTGATTGTGCCAGCCCTGCAATTCGGCTCATTCATGAGTTTACTCTGCAATCATGCACTTCTTTAATTTAGCAATGAACTGCATAGTTATTATCTCTCCGTCTTGTTTTGCTCCAATGCCTCAACAAAACACATATTTATTTTGTGGTGCCAAAACAGCAACAGATTTGAGAAAGAAAACACACACTCAATTTTATTAGTTAATCCACATGGTGGAAAGGGAAATGCATATCCCTAGCTTGTTAGGCCAATTGTGTTCGGATAAGCCTGTCGAAGTGAATGTAAATATAACCCAGCAAGATCATTCACTCTATGCCCTCTAGTCATGCACTTCTATCCTTTCATCATGAGTTTTGTTGCCAACATTGTTTTGAAAGGACGAAGAATAACTCTCAAAACCAAAAGGTGGAGATCATGTTTATGTTGGTTTTTTGATCAACATACATCATACTTGACTGTGTAATCATCATGTTTTCGTGTCAGCTGGAAAGAAATGCGTAAGAAACATTTAGATGGAAAATGTTTAGTACAGTTGCATTGCATTCATTCATTCATTCATTCATTGCTAACAGAATACACATTTCAGCACACGATCCAATTCTCTCAGTTGGCCACTAACCATACAAAAAACAAGATCACACTGCCCGCGTGGCCGCAACTTGTAACTTCACGTACTGTGGACTGCACTCTTATCAAAACGTACCGACTGGTGTTTCAGAACATTTGCTTGATTGCATTATGATCAAGCAACTTGCAGCAATCTGCATCCTAAAACCCAGTAAAAGCAGTGTCATGGGTTGCTGCCCTCGCATCCAGTGAATGCAACACCTCACGTGCTGTTGCTGTTGCCACTTGAGATTTGAGAATCCATGAACTGAGTGCCTTGTTCGGGGCGAACTCGCGTTGTGCAACTCTTAGATTTGGCATCGACCGATGTGTTGGCCCTGCTGTCAAGCCATTCATCCGATTTCTTCGGCTGCATGTGTATGTAAACCCATCTGCTACCATATGCCGATCAGCCGATGTGCGGATCACTAACAACCTCCTGTCCATCATGCATCAGACAATGAGCGAGGGGGTTAAATTCAGCATCTCATAAAATGTTAGAAGCCAGACACATCGGACAAGTCACTAGATTCATTGTTTGGTCCTTGTCATGGCAAACATATCACTAACCAACAGGCCGACTTATCCTGTTCTTGAGCTGAATGCCAGATGCCACCCTGAACCTTGTTCTAAAGCATTGAACCGGACTGCTTCAATGTGCTCTCCGTTCTCCAATTACGGCTCGCATACTACTCGGGAATATGGAATGTTACCGCGTGCGGCACCATTTACATTGGGAAAAAGTCTACATCATCCCCTCAACTACGAAGAGTGGAATAATTCATCCCCTGGACTACAAAACCGGATATACTGCCCTCTCAACTAGCCAAAACCAGTCAAATAGCCCTCAAGCGGTTTTGAACGGTGGTTTGCCACCGTGGGTGCTGACATGGACGACGACGTGGCGATGGCCCCACATGTCCATGCTGTTACAGGCCGGGTCCAGGATGCCCACGACAAGTGCGTGCCGAGGCCGCGTGCGACGCGCACGGCGCTGCTTGGCCGGCGCCGGAGCTGCGGCAGCGAGCGGCAAGGCGGCCAGGGAGGCGAGCGTGGGCAAGGGCGGCGTGCGCATAGGCCGTGCGGGGGTGCGGCAAGCCTCACCGGCCGGGCGCTGGGCAGAGAACGGCAGCGAGGAGGCGGTCCGACGCAAGACGGCGGCGGCGGGCGGAGCTTCGATGTCGGGAGCTCTGCACGGCGAGGCAAAGGGCCGGGTGAGGGCTCAAACAGTTAGAGGGGATGGAGGAGGAGCTGTGGGTGCGAGCTCACCGGAGAGGACGAATCGACGGCGGCTGGAGTCGGGGAAGGAGCTCGTGGCGGCGGCCATGGAGAAAGGGATGGAAATTTTGGGGCAAGGGTTTGGGGCTGGTGCGATGCCGTGGCGCCGCCGCCCCCGCTGCGGTGCTGCCCAACGGGCACGCGAGGATGCGCGGGGAAGATAGGGTGGCAGCTGATGCGTGGGCCCGGATCGAGCTCCGCTGCCTCCAAATCGAGCTCTGCTGCCTCCACATTGAGCTATGCTGCCGCCGGATCGAGCTTCGCCGCCCTTTGCTATGTCGATGGTCGTGGTAGCTCGTCGTCGTCCACCCCCTTCGCCGGCTTGAGCGCAAGGCTAGTCGGCATTGCCACCTAGTCGGACTGCGCGGAGGAGGCGGCGTTCCTGGAGGCCCAACGCGCGAACGCCGTCGCGCCGGCGTCTCCTGTGCTTCCGGCCGATCGCGCTGCGACCCCAAATCCTCCTCCTCTGAGCTGTCATGGCCTCATGGGCCGATTCCTTGGGCCACCAGCACGTCCTCCGCCCCATCGACCTCTCCGACGCCTCATCCAGGACCGTCGTGCGCCGGAGCATTCTCCCACCGGCAAGCCCCAGCCGCCCAATGCCGCTGCCAAGAACCCCACAGAGAGCACTGTTAGAATTGCCAAAACTTAAAATTAACGGCAAGATTATCCAGAATCTTAACATAACCTAGTTCATGACAAATCAATCTAATGCGGAATAAACGGTAATCTTTATACCAGCGTTAGCAGTTGCAGCAGCCATTTACGCCTGATCCGTAGAGGAAGTAGGCGTTCTTGTCGGTGTAGGAGATGCAGCGGCGAATCGGCTTCCTCCGGGCGCCAACGGGAGTGCTTGACCTTCCAAACCCCTCCAATGCCTTTAGCGATCAGACTAGCGGTGGCTAGGGTTTTAGATTGAGATTAATCAGGTCATCAGGGTGCTAACCACGACCTTATGTTTATAGGCACTGTGGGGCTGGGGGCCAGCCTCTGGAAACAGGCCTAATGGGCCTGCTGATCACAGCCCATTAGGGTTTTATCATTAGGTTTCCTTAATCACGTTTAGATGGTTTAAACGTTTTTCTTAACAGTGAAGATCACAATATCTTAACAGAATTTATTTCCAACATTCTCCCACTTGATCGAACGGTTAAGGCTAATGTTGGTATCATACTAATGTTCATCCTTAGTAGTAACAGAAAGTACCGGACCAATGCGTCGTCAGTAGCTTGATGCACTACTGGGACCCCATTACCCACAGTCTCACTGAAACACCTCGGTAGAACGCTTATTCATTAGTTGGGAGTTATAATGGCAGGACCTAAAGACTATCCACCAAACCCATATTAGTAACGTGCTGCTTAAACACGTTCGGTGGTAAGCCTTTAGTGAGCGGATCCGCTAACATAGAATTAGTTCTTATGTGCTCAATCTTAATGGTTCGATCCTGGCATCTTTCTTTCACAACACGATACTTAAGGTCAATGTGTTTGGAAGCACCACTTGACTTGTTGTTACTCGAAAAGAATACTGCAGACTGATTATCGCAGTATAACGTTATAGGTTTCGTAATGCTGTCAATTACCTTGAGGCCCGGAATAAAATTCTTAAGCCAAACAGCCTGTCCAGTTGCTTCATAGCATGCCACAAATTCAGCTTGCATTGTCGACGCTGCAACTAAACTTTGCTTAGAGCTTTTCCATGATATAGCTCCACCAGTTAACGTGTAGATATATCCTGACGTAGATTTTCTACTATCCACACATCCAGCAAAGTCAGCATCAGTATAACCCACAACTTCAAGGTTATCTGATCTTCTGTATGTGAGCATGAAGTCTTTAGTGCCTTGGCAGTAACGTAATGCCTTCTTGACACCAACCCAGTGGACCTTACCGGGATTTTTCTGATATCTTCCAAACATTCCGGTAGCAAAAGCCAAGTCAGGACGCGTACAGACTTGTGCATACATCAGGCTTCCGACAGCTGAAGCATAAGGTATGTCCTTCATCTCATCTGATTCCAATTGGTTCTTAGGACATTGGGCTTCATTAAACTTATCGCCCTTCGCTAATGGAACAGGTGTGGCCTTACTCTTATCCATATTAAATCTCTTAAGCATTTTCTCAATATATGCCTTTTGAGACAATCCTAGTACTCCTTTGGTCCTATCTCGGTGTATCTCAATGCCCAGAACATAAGAGGCTTCACCAAGATCTTTCATATCAAAATTGGATGAAAGAAATCCCTTTGTATCATGCAGCATACGCTTATCGCTGCTCGCTAATAGGATATCATCCACATAAAAGCACTAGAATTATAAATTTACCACCCTTTATCTTAGTGTAGATACAATTATCTACATCATTCTCCTTAAATCCGAATTTCTTAATCACTTGATCGAATTTAAGGTTCCACTGTCTTGACGCTTGCTTAAGCCCGTAAATAGATTTCTTAAGTCTGCATCCTAAATGTTCCTTGCCCTTCACAACAAAACCTTCCGGTTGTGCCATGAAAATGGTCTCATCCAAGTCACCATTCAAGAACGCAGTTTTGACATCCATCTGATGTAGCTCTAAGTTATAATGAGCTACTAGCGCCATAACGATTCTGAATGAATCTTTCTTAGACACAGGGGAGAAAGTTTCATTATAATCGACCCCTTCTTTTTGTGTAAAACCTTTGGCTACAAGCCTTGCTTTGAATCGTTCGACTTTCCCTTTAGAATCACGTTTAGTCTTGTAGACCCATTTACAGCCTACTGGTTTGACTCCATTAGGAATATCTACCAGATCCCAAACATCATTAGAACTCATGGACTTAAGCTCTTCTTCCATGGCCTCAACCCATTTGGCAGAGTTCTCACATGATACTGCCTCTTTAAACGTGTTCGGATCATCAGCTTTCCCAATATCATACATATCTTCACTTAAGTATGTCTCATAATCAGGGAAAACTGTCTTTTTCCTAGCCCGCTGTGATCTTCTTAATGGTTCTACAGGCTGAGGTGCTGGTTGAGGTGCAGCCTGAGGCACCTCGACAGGGTTCTCATCTTCAGCATTAGGCGCCATTTGCTCAGCTTGTTGTTCGCTCGCAGGCTCAGGAGCTACTTCAACAGCCGGAGTTGCACTAGTACTCTGAACAGGAGGCGTAATCTGATCAGATGGTGTACTCTGAACGGAAGGAACAAACAGCGGCACTAACTGAGGTGTTACTGTTTCTTGAATTACGGGGATGGGAAGCTCAGCCCGTATTTCTTTAAGATTAATTTCCCTCCTCGGAAAGCTCCCACTGATTCCTGCATCCTCTAGGAATACAGCCTGCCTGGTCTCAACGAACTTAGTGAGGCGATCAAGACAGTAGAATCGGTATCCCTTGGACTTATCAGGGTATCCGATAAAATAGCAGCTCACCGTCTTATTATCTAATTTCTTTTGCTGTGGATTAAATAATTTAGCTTCGGCTGGACAGCCCCACACACGTAAATAATTAAGCGACGGTTTCTTCCCAAACCACAACTCATAAGGTGTTTTTGGCACAGATTTGGAAGGAACACGATTTAGTATGTGCGCAGCTGTTTTTAATGCTTCCATCCACAGCTCCACAGACAAAGTAGAATAACTAAGCATACTACATACCATATCCATTAGTGTACGATTACGACGCTCAGCAACTCCATTTTGCTGTGGTTCGCCCGGCATACTGTACTGGGCCTTTATACCATTCTCTTCAAGATACTTAGCGAATGGTCCAGGTACTTGGCCGAATGGAGCATGTCTCCCATAATATTCACCACCTCGATCCGATCTCACTAATTTAATAGTGATATTATGCTGATTTTCCACTTCAGCTTTGAATATTTTGAATTTATCTAATGACTCGGATCGATCACGAATGGGGTAAATATAACCGTAACGAGAGAAGTCATCTGTGAAAGTAATGAACGAGTCAAAACCATCAACAGACTTTACTGGGAACGGGCCACAAATATCAGTATGAATTATTTCTAATAGGCCCGAACTCCGAGTAGCTCCTTTCTTAATTGTCTTAGCGAATTTCCCCTTAATACAATCAACGCATTGTTGATCTAAGTTTGAGAGATCTAATGAATGGAGTATCTCTTCTCTTATGAGACGCTCAATTCTCCCCCTCGAAATGTGGCCCAAACGACAATGCCACAATTTCGAAGAAGTCTCATCATCACGCTTACGCTTATGCGATACATCATCCACATTCATTGCAGAATAAACATTATCAAGAGAGAGCAAATAAAGATCGCCTTGCAAATGACCAAGGCCCACACTTAAATTATGAAATTTAATGTTGCACACAGAGTTGCCAAACTCACAAATATGTCCCGACTTATCTAAACGCGAAACAGAAATAAGGTTTCTCTTTAAACTGGGAACATAAAGAACATCATGCAAACTAAGGTTGAAGCCGCCTGGTAACTCCAAATCGAAGCTCCCAATGCCTTCAACCTTCACTTCATTGCCATCAGCCACTCTTAGGCTTCGCTCCCCCTCTCTTATAGTTCGGATCGAACTGAATACCTGCAGTGAATTGGAAATGTGCACAGTGGCACCTGAGTCAATCCACCAAGTATTAGGAGAAAAATTCACTAAGAACGATTCATCAATGAAAGATACATAATCAGTAATTGTACCTTTATTCTTAAGCCACTCCTTAAATCCATGACATTCCTTCTGCTCATGTTTAGGTGACTTGCAGAACTTGCACAGCCTCTCATTAGAGGTCTTCTTATGTGACACGGCCTTGCTCTTATGGCCCTTAAACTTTTTCTTATGCTGCCTGTTGCTCCCAGACTCAGCCTGATGCTTGGAAGTGTTATTCATGCTAACACGCCCAAAGCGCTCGCTGACCATGTTGACAGCATCCTTCATCCTTTCAGCTTTCTGCCTTTCTTCTTCCTCAACACAGTAACTAATGAGCTCAGCCATGCTCCAAGTCGCCTTCTGAGTGTTGTAGCTTATTTTGAAGGGACTGTACTGTACTGGCAGAGAAGTCATGATGAAGTGCACCAGAAAACCATCAGAGATAGCCATATCCAGTGTCTTCAGCTTATTTGCCATGTCACACATGCTCATAATGTGCTCCCTGATTCCACTTTGCCCATCATACTGTGAAGTCAGCATCTTCATGATCAGGGTGCTAGCATAAGTCTTGGAAGAACTCTTAAAGTTCTCCTCCACCTTGGCAAGATATGCCCTGGCGCTCAGATCATTACCATCCTGGTCCTTATCAGGAATAGCACCACAGATGGGCGGAGTGATCGTGTTCTTAATGATCATGCTAGCCATCCTGTCTGATCTCTCCCACTTTTCAATAGCGGTACGATCACCATCAGGATCAGTGGGCGCTGCTGGCTTGTCTTGACGTAAGGCGAGATCATACTCGCACACAGCAATGGCAACATTAACATCTTTATACCAGCTTGGATAGTTGGTGCCATTCAGTGGCTCAATGGATTTCAGGTAGCCCGTCACAGTGTTCACTGAAAAATTATGAGAACAATAACTTCATTAAACTCACAATTAAGATGCGCATAAAAAGTATGAAATTAACCCTACGATGGTCTGATTAAAATCATACATAAATTTCAATTTGCATCACCGATGGGGAAAACAAACGAAATTTATCATTAAACTCATAATTAAATCAACGATGGTTAGAATTAATTATAAGTGCTCTAAATAAACTTCCCGATGGTTCCATTTAAATAGAGTGCATCTTAATTGCTTATGGTGGATGAACATAATTTTCAGCGAATAAATGTAATTAAAACAGAATTAAAAAAATTTACATAACTTATGGAAAAATTAATTAATTAACATAATGCTGGTAATAATAAGTGCAACAGAAATAATTAAAACTTTAAACATAACAGCAATTAACTTGAGCTTTAAACATAAGAAACAGTAAATAAAAGACTTTAAACATTAATTGGGCTAAAAACTCATAAAACAGCCCAAAATCCGCTCTATACGCGCAGCCCAAACTGCACATTAGGTCCATTTGGCCCATCCCGCGGAAACCCTAATGCGGATGAATCTGGACGCTCGATTTCGATCGGACGGCCAGAATCTGATAGAACCTCGCATAAAAGGATGCTGTCGGAATGAAACCCTAATCTCACTCCATTTCATCCTTTTCCCTTTCAGCACAGCCGCCGCTCAGCCAGAGAGGGACTGCGCGCGCGGGCGGCGCTGGTGCGCGGCGGCGCGCGGTCTGACGCGCGGGGGCGCCGGCGGGCGCTGCGCTGCCACGCGGGGCCACGCGGGCAGGCGCGCGAGCGGCTGAGCCGGGCGGCGGCGCGCAGGACGCCGCGCGGGCGGGCCCAGCAGCGCGCGAGCTGCCGCGCGGGGCGGTGCGCTGGCTGCAGCGCGGGCCCAGAGGCGAGCGGGGGGAGGGCCACGCGCGGGCGGCCGCGCGGGTGCCACGCGGGCGGCACGCTGGGCGGCGCGCCTGCTGCCGCGGAGCCGGCTGCCGCCTGGGCCGCGTGTCGCTGCGCGCAAGGCCCGGTGGCCGGGCGGCCGCGTGGCGCTGCGGAAGCGGGCGGCGCACACGGGGCGACCGCGTGGCTGCCGCTCGGGCGGGCGCAGCTGCCGCGCGGGCCCAGAGGCGAGCGGGGGGACCGCGCGCGGGCGGCCGCGCGGGTGCCACGCGGGCGGCGCCGGCTGCCGAGCGGGCGGGCGCAGGCTGCCGCTCAGGCCCAGCAGGCGAGCGGTGCCAGCTGCCGCGCGCTGGAGCGCGCTCGGGGCGGCCGTGCGGGTGCCGCGTGGGCGGCGCTGGCGCGCTGGCCCAGCAGCGGCGCGCGGGCTGCCGGCGGCCGCGCGCAGGTGATTTTTTTTTTTTAGGGTTAGGGTTCATGACGGGATCTGAGATTTGTATTCCCCTTCCTCTTAATGCTTACTTATGCATCTTGTTCATGATTTTGAATCTTATTTTGCGGAAATTAAACATGAACAGAGATCTAATTTGGGAACAGATTAATTAGCAGCATGCCCTAACCTTAATTGCATAGCTAATCATCGATTTTGTCTCGGTTTAACAATGAATTAGAATAAATGTTATACCTTTGCATCTAATCCGAGACACTTAGCATTAACAGATCAAGATTAAACTTAAATTTGACATAAACCGAATTAGATTAGATCTAATCTCGTGATCAGAAAACTAATTAACCATGATTTAGATCTAATCAAGCATGATTAATACATAAAACTTTTCTGCAGGGACTAATTGTGTCTAAAACATGAATTAACCTTAACTGTGCAATAGGATCTAATCTACACAGCACCTTTGCATCTTAAAAAAAAACCGACGAAACAGAGGCATAAACTTGGCTCAAAATTTGACCGTGCATGACTAGGTTAAGATGGCTCATGATACCGATTGTTAGAATTGCCAAAACTTAAAATTAACGGCAAGATTATCCAGAATCTTAACATAACCTAGTTCATGACAAATCAATCTAATGCGGAATAAACGGTAATCTTTATACCAGCGTTAGCAGTTGCAGCAGCCATTTACGCCTGATCCGTAGAGGAAGTAGGCGTTCTTGTCGGTGTAGGAGATGCAGCGGCGAATCGGTTTCCTCCGGGCGCCAACGGGAGTGCTTGACCTTCCAAACCCCTCCAATGCCTTTAGCGATCAGACTAGCGGTGGCTAGGGTTTTAGATTGAGATTAATCAGGTCATCAGGGTGCTAACCACGACCTTATGTTTATAGGCACTGTGGGGCTGGGGGCCAGCCTCTGGAAATAGGCCTAATGGGCCTGCTGATCACAGCCCATTAGGGTTTTATCATTAGGTTTCCTTAATCACGTTTAGATGGTTTAAACGTTTTTCTTAACAGTGAAGATCACAATATCTTAACAGAATTTATTTCCAACAAGCACTCCCACCCGGTCATTGCCGCCCCTGTTTTACTCCCCATATTGGTTTGTCGTCATCCTTTGGAGCCCGTGTGCGCGCTACCGCTCCGCGTTCGCCGCCAGCCTCATCGGAACGCGTGCAGCACCGCCGCCGGCGCCATGGCCGTGCTCTGTAACAGCATAGACACAAAGAAGAGGAGGGGAGAGAAGAGAGGGGTGGCTGACATGTGGGCCATCGCCACGTTGTCGTCCATGTCAGCACCCACGGTGGCAAAACCACTGTTCAAAACAGCTTAAGGGCTTATTTGGCCGGTTTTGGATAGTTGAAGGGTAGAATACCTGATTTATAGTTCGCGGGTGAACCTTTATACTTGAGGGGATGATGTAGACTTTTTCGTTTACATTGATACGAGTGCTGAGGTACCTACTGCCCCTCAAGCATCCAGTTTTATCTGCACTCTGTCTCGATCTGACCACCAACATGTGGGACTTGTACGGTTGCACTGTAGAAAGACATAACACCCCGCCGTTATGTATTATGCATTTCCACTCCGTTGCTAAAACTGCCCAAGATGATGTCGCTGGTGCATTGCAGGTGGACCGTGCGATCAAGTTTACTCGCAACCACTCGAGGAATACACACATGGCCCGCTTGCACATAGTATTAAGACCAGAAAATATCATTTTAACACCAAATTGTTAGCGATAGGAATGGCGTCCTCACTTCTCGGGACCATATATTTATCGCTTTAAGCGATTTCTATGGATTCGATCGCAAAACGATTTCCGCTGCCGGTCATCTTCTTCCTCCGACCATCCTCCGCCTAGCCGTCCTCCGCCCCGCCCTCTCGTCCTCTGCCCCGGCCGGCGGCTCTCGCCGCCGCGTTGCCCACCCGCCCACCACGCACCGCCGTCTTCCACATGGCCTTCTTGCCCTCGCCGCCGTCCAAGGCCCACTAGGGGTCCAACCCCGCCCAGCCGGAGCGCCGCCTCGCCTTCGCCGCCGGCCGAAATGCCACCACCGTTGGGTCGCCACCGCCGCCGACCTCCTCTAGAGCCGATGGTCATTGGAGCCCGGCAACTTGGAATACTAAGCTCCGCCGCCTCGACACCACCCCGACCGCCAGCGACCTCGCCGGCGGCCACTCCACCCACATCCCACCCTAGCCGACCTCCTCCCACCTCCCACCCCTCACCGGCGCGCTCATCTCTGTGAGGAAGATACAGTAGCGGCGCGGGCCTGCATGCAGCGAGCCTGGCGGCGCGGGGCCACGTGCAGTGAGCCTAGCGGCTCTTCTGCGACAGGATCGCGCCGAGCAATGCGCGTGAGGAATAGAATTTCCGATCTTCTCTAAGTTAGAAAATGTTTAGATTACAGGAGGAACCAACCGATTAACTTTTAGACGAAGGAAGTTTTATTAAAGTTCTGGCCACTGTAACAAGCTGATACACACAGCCATTATTAATGAAAAAAAAGAATGAATGGAAGAACGGCGTCGGGCGGAGGACGGTGACAAGTTGCGGTGCGACGTCTCGGGCGACGGCGAGGCACAGGTGCGTGGCGTGGCAGTATCTCGCGTCGGTGGCGGGCCACTAGCGCGTGCAGGGACACAGGCTGAGCGGCCGGCAAGCCGGCGGGCTGGCTGGCAAGGTTGGGCAGGCGGACGCACGAAGGATTCCTCTTTGTTTCACTGACAAGCAGGCTCCAAACTAACGGTAGCTGACGGAGTATGAACCGTTGTGTTCCCAACAGAGCAACGAAGCAACTCCATCCCTCCAACCAAAATGAAAATAGAACCACTCCATATCCCATCCCACCTCGCTTTGCAACCAAACACTACCTTAGCATGCTCTATGCAACACTGAATCACAGACTCAATGTACAGCTCAAAACCACTTATCAACCTACATTTCATCGATAGAGTAGTAACTTGATGTGGTTGCTCCTATTATCTTAACACAAAGTGAGATGATCAAAGTGCACAAACTCTACCGTCCTCCTGAAAAAAAGTGACGAACAAGTGCATCTTAAGCATATCCCAGGTTCTCGATGTCCAACTGTCCTCTGGCGTCCGATCAACAAGTACCAGATGACCGGCGACAGAAAATGATCTCTGATGGGACTAACATGATGATCGGCATTCCCTTGAGCAATAGTTGTGCTTGTTCAACTCACAGAAGCCTCATCAAACTAGAGCATCCCTTGTCCTCGCCATCTCAACTCCAACCGGACACAAAAGGGTGGGCTCCAAAGCAACACCTCCAAGTAGGGATACAATGCCACACGCACTACCGTAGTACCGTTGCCTGACCAGCATGGTCTAAGTTTTCATTTGGAAGCCAACGTGACATAGCGGGGTGGGATCTTTATCTCTGTTGTTTCTTTAGAAATGACTTTATTTTCGATTGATTTACTTCAATAGCTCACAAGAATCCTTCAAGGAAAAAGAAATCATGATACTCCATATCTTCTTTGACTTCATGACACAGTCCTATATGCAGTTGGGGGAAGCAAGATGAGGTTAATTGATGGAGCTACAGAAGAAAACATCTGGTATCCCTACCTACCTACCTACAATATTTATAATGGCTATCTATCCAATTAGAATGTATGGCACATTAGTTTTTGCACTGTAGTAATGCACTTGGTCCTTCCTTCAATCCTTCATGAGCTATTCTTCTTACCCTGTAGTGCTCTCACGAATTAAGCAATGCTATTTGGGAAGAGAGATAAGAGTCACACCTTCAGTCTCCCTCATTCCCTCTTGTCATGCTCTTTGTATCCTTACCTGTTAGCTAGCTCATGCATGAGTTCTGTTTTGAGCTCTGCTTTCAAGGACGAAGGATACATTCAAAAGGAATAGAGAACTGCACTCAACTTGCGTGTTGAGTACACAGATGATATTTTTACTGACTACCGGAGGACATCTTTAATTTAGACAATTTTATTATTAGATGTTGCTGTGTTGTACAGTTGTTTGAATAATTTTTATGGTTCGCCTAGTATATTTCATATAATAGTATCTTAAAAATGAATGACAATAATAATGTGCCTATATGATAAATCCATCACCAATAAAAAAGCTAAATTTGCAAGGGACCTTAGGTATTGCAGTAAAATCAGAAATAAGATTCTTTTTTTGTTAATTACAACTTTAGGTTTCCCTACAACAAATAGATAATACATAGAATAAGTGCTTGACTAGGTCCGTACCCGTGCGTTGCTACGGGTGAGGGAAAATAGTTTCACAGAAACTAACAGTGATGTTGTTTTACCATTTCAGTCATTTTGCCAAATAATTCTAAGCAAACGCTCACCATGCTTAAGTAGCAATTATCACCTAGGTTTTCCAAATCTACCACATGCCAAAATCGGGTCCAAAGCATTAAATGCCTGTAAGAAAGTTATATTTGATGGAAAATAAAACTGCAGCACATATTCTAGAAAAAGATAGAATGGAAAATAAAACTGCAGTACATATTCCTGTTGAGTATCAACGAGTTTTTAGTTGTCTAAAATCATGAATGCTAGCACCAAATTGGCCAATACACAAAGCACCGGAATAATTAGCAGTTGGAGAGGCCATAAGAATTGGAGTAAATAGCAGTTGTCTACACTTTTGTTCGATCATAATATTCTTTTCTGTTAACTTTTCTTTGTCTTGAGCACTCTTATTCCCAAGACGTCGCAGGTACCAGAGTTCGGCTGATCTCAAACCATTGTTGCTCTTCATGAGTTCGATCTCTGAATGTATTGAGATAAAAAAAAATTGTGGTGAAACTACATTATGCTGAACATTCTATAGCAACACTGATACACAATACAGGTATATAGATGAGTATAACTGATATATTGATTTATTGAGTCAAAAAGGCTATACGAAAAGGGTGTAATTTGTATACAAGTGATTACAGGATGCTTGGCTAGTGCAGGGAGGAACACTGAAATTGAAGCTGTCCAAACTCCAGAGCTTGTCGATCAACTTTGGAACCTATGCCATAAAATGCATGAAAAACACATATCGTACAAGCTTATGTCTGATAGCCACAACAGTTTTAGAAACATCATAGTACTGGTGAGTAAAACTCATGTCTGCCCTATCACCAGATCGTCCTAAATTCTTCAAGACAGGTGGGGGTGAAGACTTGGAAACATATAAATCAGGTATCCCTGGGAAGGCAACGCATTCAGAACAAGCGTCTAAATTGATCTAGCATAACAGATGGTTTAGATAACATGCACCCTGTGGATAGAGCGATACAATTCTCCCCATATCAATCACATTTGGATTATATCAATGACATTCACATAAATCCTGACCAAACACAGCAAGGGGAATTCACATAAGCCGTTAGGAGGACTAAGTATTTTATGGAGCGGCAGACACGGTACCTGCGATTGAACTTGTGGCTGCAGCAGTTGATGCATGATCAAGCACAGAACTCGTTAGTGCGGTGTGGCAGAACTGACGAACGTATGTTGTTGGCCTGCTTCTGGTGTCTTATTGCTGGAGAGGTAGGGCCTCACCAGAGCTCCCGCGCACCACATCTGTTGTCGTCCTGCTTCTGGTGTCCCATTGCTGGAGAGGTAGGGCCTCACCAGAGCTCCGTGTTGGCGTGTTATTCGTGGCGAACTCCTTGCCTGGCCAGAGCTCCACGTCGGTGTGATGTCAGTGGTGCACTCAATGAAATTATCATCTTCTAGCAAAGAGAAAAGATGGAACTCACTTGATGAGGGCACTAATCAAAGTAAGGAAAATGCAATAAAGGAAAACTCACTTGACAAAAGAACCATAATCCCTGAACAGAAAGCCTTCCAAGATGGAACTGGTGCTTCAGTTGAGCAACCATCGCCTGATAATTCTAATTATAGTTTTCATTTAGAAAGAAAGAAAAAATAACACTAATTGACTTTTGTGGAAGGTTAAAATTTACAAATAAGCATCAATACAGCTACAGTGACATAGCTAACTAAGCTAACATATAAATGCATGATTCTACAAATTCTCGTAGTTACTTTTGTTGTGATGAGCAAGAAGGCAAGCATGGATACATGAGCTCAACAGTAGTTTATTGTAAATATATTAACAAACACGCCTTTCCTAAAAATAGAGAAATCTAAGATAAATTTTACATACAAGATGAGCAAGTGCATTATGGATAAATATAGTCTAAATTTGCATTGGTGTACATAAGGCCCAATAACCCAATTCACTGCAGCGCTATCTACCACCACTATGGTGAAGAGGTCAGCTAACAGCTGAGGAAACATATAAGTACTTGTAGCTTCAATTGCTACCAGACAATAAACATTTGTCATCTTGGAGAAAACACTAACTTCACAATTGGTCTTAAACTGAATACTTAAAAGGATTCACATGAAGGTACAGACTAAGAAATGCAAAACATCAATCCTCGTATGAGATCACATATTCCAAGATTGATCCTCTTAAGTTTTGAACATCATTAAGTAAGAATAATGTCTATTTCACAAACAATAGGATTATAGTTGTTTTTCAGAATAAAAAACATCAAGACAATCAGAGAGCCATCACAGTAAAATTGAGTAGGTGAAACCATGATAAAGAAGCATGAAACAGGAACAACAAATCATCATAGAAGAGACATCTAGGGAGTAGCCCACCAAAGATTGCAGGTCCATGAACTGCATAACTTCAATTAAACAGATTTGAGATACTAATATTAATCCCAATCAGCCATATTTGATTCAAATACGCAGTTTATCGGACATTTGTATTCAGAAATTTTAGAATTGAATCATTAACAGTGCATGCTTAACAAATCCCAAAACCTGTTACCTGTATTTTGAACACCCCAAGAAACTCAAATGAACAAACAACTTGAAGTGTTGTAGAAGTACCTAGCTAGCCAGAACACTTTGATAATCTGCAAAAAAAAAAGTTTATTAGCAACCGAACACAATATTCCAGTACAAGGCTTCATTATTAACACAACCATAAAAAAAGGAGAGGGTCAGCTTCATCCGGTATCATTTCAGAAGTAGCTTGTTGCCCTTGTGCCTTTAGTGACACCTCTACAGGCCTGTTGTAGCTCTTATCTTTCAGATATTATGATAAACAACCAGTTATCTTGTGCTTATATTAGACACATAATAAGAACTAAGCACTAAATACAAATGGCAATTCTATGCAAGATCATACAGAACTGAAAACGCACTGAATCTACATAATTTTGGGATCAGGAGAGAAGCACCAAGCATACTAGCAGATCTGAATTCCCTTGGCTTTTAGCAACCTTTCATTAGCTGCTTTCTCCTCTGTTTGAGTTTCACTATGCCTCCATTGCTGAGTCTTTGCCAGTACTTATGTTGTCATGTCACTGTTTGCAGTAAGATAATTAACTAAGAAATAACAGAATAGATAGTGGAGAGAAAAACCAAATATAAAGGGGGTTCTTTACATAGGTGGAAATGACGTTTGATGGCAGCAAATATGAAGCTATGCAATCTGTAATATACGTGTTCCACTTACCAAATTAAATTAAAAAAAGTATTTGCAAACATAGCAAAAAAAAAGCCAGAAAGCATCCATTCACTGCTCTGTTCTCACATGATGCTTGCCTGCTTCTTAGTCCAAAACTCACTAGGATTGAAATAGGCATAGCTTAAATGAAAATTTATAGATATGTAGAACAGAGCTGTGCAAATATTGCATAAATCAAGCTGCTGATTGGCCCATGCAGCAGAATGAGCATTTTTAATTTGCATCATGACTGCTGATTGGAAACGATAACAATCTCACTGATCAAATTTGTAAGATTCAACCATGTCTACAATTTGCCAACATCAAATATGTACCTGTCAAACATGAATTTAGTACAGTTTTGGTAAATTCAAATTGCTCCTGCTTGTCTGAAAATAATACCTACCATTGTAAAACTGTTTCACCTCTCTCCTCTTAGCTGAAACCAGTGAGCAAATTCATCAAACAATTTGCGGGCACAAAAATTGAAGGCCTGAAGCATAAAAAAAAGTCATCTGACATTGACGCGGGCAATTTTAGGTGGGGATTGTTAACGGCATTCCTGGCTTCCTGCTCGAAATGGATTGGAGATGGAGGGTCTAACCTGATCGGCGATGTGCAGGTGCAGCCTGTGTACTGCTTCCCACTACCTCCAATAAACGAACAAAAGGAGAAAATCGTCGGAGGGGGAGGGCTGCGATGGAACAGGACGAGAGCAACGTGGGGCGCGGATTGGGGGCAGTTTCTTTTTCTGATTAGCATTGGGCGGATGTTGCTGCGGATACGAGGTGGGCTACGCTAGCCATAAATAAAAATTTCCACCGTATAAACTAGAAAAACTGCTGTTACAGATCATGGAATTACCACTAGACAAGTGGGTGTGGAACTTCTGTAGCATATCGGGGTAGTGCAGTTGGTCGCTGGTAGTGCAGCTGGAAGACCTCATGTGCGGCTCGTCCTCGTGCAGCAGATGCAACAACGGAACTTCTGTAGCATGTCGGAGTAGTGCAGTCGGTCGCTGGTAGTGCAGTTGGAAGACCTCCTCATGTGCGGCTCGTCCTCGTGCAGCAGATGCAACAACTCTAAGGTATCCACACATACGGGGAAGAAGCTTCGCACTCCGGACTGCTAGGTCCGCGAGGGCAACCGTGGGTGCGGGCGTGGGAATAGGCGGCTGCCAACAAGTGTGGAATTAGGATTAGCCCCTCTATGCGCCCCCACCCCTTCTTTTATAGACGCCCACTAATGGGCTTCCTAACCGAGCCCCATTAGTGCATCTGAGCCCAGTCTAATTCGGATCATATCCTCGTTAGGCTTCCAGCCCCTTAAATATGTGACCCTATGGGCTCACGCGTGAATAGACATGGCCCGAATACTCCTACTCGACCAATAGTTAACAGCAGCCTCTAGCAAGACGTGTCAACTCCTATGTGCACGCAAAGATCATATCAGACGAGCCGTGACAATCTCATATATATGCTATTCCCTTTGCCTCATGATATTTGGTCTAGCTCCGAGCTGACCTCTCTTTCTCGATGCCGTGATCTGGAATCTTTGGTTAACACTTAACCCTAGCACGGCCATGCATTTCTTGATCCGATCACTCAAGAGGCCTAGAGATAGAGGAGCAAATCCCATCTTGACTGACCATGTCTCACAGTATGCTTCTTGACAAACCTGAGAACCATCTTTATGATTACCCAGTTACTGAGTAGTGTTTGATGGCTCCTAAGCAGGTCAGTTCACATCTTGAGTATATGTGACAATCTCAGGTCTAAGGACACAGCGTACATATTGTGCAATGAGAAATCACTATTTCTCGAGTTAGATCGGTCTAGCCTCATATCATACATGCGTCCATATTATTAGTTTAACATCTCCGTATCTATGACTTGTGAAACACAGTCATCAACTAATACATGTGCCAGTCTAATATTCATGTGTGTCCATACATGAACTCCGACTAGGAACAACTTTAGAATAACCATACAAGTAAAGAGTCTCACAAACAATTCACATAATTGCCAATCAATACTAGTTGCTTTTCATGGATATTCAATAAACACATAATACATCATAGATATTCAATAAACGCATAATACATCATGGATACAACGAAATATGATCATCTCTATGTTTACCTCTAGGGCATATTTCTAACAGTTGCAGGGGCGGCGGACTCACGGCACCAAGGCGCGATGTAGCCTGAGCGATGAAGCAGACTCACCCACCGCTCCAGGAGCTCGCCAGGCGCCATGATGGGGCCATCGTTGGACCTAACCGGCCCTGCCTCCCTAGGCAGGAGGTTGAGCACGCGGATGAGCTGCTCGGTCTGCGCCGCCGGGAAGCTGGCGCCGCGAAACAAACAGAGGGCATTTTCTCCAGTGGTTGCCCTCGTGATGACGGTGGTGAGGCAGAGGAAAACCAGGAGGTGGGAGGTCGCCATTGGAGTGGAGGACGAGCAATGCGACGCCGGGAAGCTGACGCCATTGGACCCGTGGCCACGGCCGGAATCAGGGTGTTGGCGGCTCTGCAGCAGGGTGCAGAGCGCGCTGGCCATGGCGGTGCCGGCTCCACAGACCACGGCCATAGCAGGAGTCGGGCATCGGCGGCTCCGCAGCAGGGTGGGGCGCGCGTTGGCCATGGTGGCGGCAGCTCAACGGATCTGCGGGCTCCTAGATCACATCCACGCTACGATGTTGTGGAGGTCGGCAGAGGGCGTCACGTTGGGGGCTGGGAGAGTATGGAGGAGTCGGAGAGGAGGCCGCTGCTGGATCCACCGGCCCTCGCCTAGGGTTTCAATTGGAGCGGCCCTGGCCACCGATAGGGGTGGAGGAGGAGGCGGACCGATGCAGTCTTCAGCGGCACACCATCACGAGGCAGGGGCGCAGGGGCGGAGGAGGAGTGTTGAGGCGATGGGGCGCGGGGGTAGAGGAGGAGTAGCGTTGCGGCGGGGGAGGCAGTGGTGCGATGGTAGAGAAGGAGTGCCGCGGCGGCCGGGGGGAGGGGGGCAGGGGCGCATGGGCGGAGGAGTGAGGCGGCAACGGTGGGGGCAGAGGCAGGTAGGGTTGCGTGCGAGCGGGGAGCAGGGAGCTCGACATGGGCGATGGACGTACGGGATTGGAATCGTTTTGATCGGACGGTGGATGTTCATCCGAGGCTGGACGAGGGGGGGGGGAGGGGTGGGGGATGAAACCATCGTACTAGGGGTGTAGGCGAATGAAAAAATATCACCTTAGCCTCTTTTTAGCAGTAGAGATAACACTGGAAGCGAGTTTTTCCTTAAAAATTGTTTTCATGTCTGACCCATGATATATGAAGGCTTGAACCTAAACATCAGCAAGCAGCTCCTGGCACCAACTCCATCACCTATTTATCAGCAAGAGGCCAGTTTCTCTCTAGGTACCTGCACTTGCATCACAGAAGCTATGGCTATTTAAGTGACAACGATGGTCTTTCCACTGTCAATAGGACCTCTGCAGAGTTTGCAAATTGAAGTGTGGCTAATTCACTAAATGTAGTGAATCTCATACTGCTGTTACTAGATCTTTGGACACTTGTTTGCTAAATCAAAAGATTCTTCGATTGCTGTTTGTCAAAAGTTTCCACTTTGTGTTGCCTTCTCACGTACGTTGTGAGGATGCAAATGGTGAAATGTTATGGATTAGCACCCTGGTTTCCAGGCCATTCATAGTCGTCACAAAATTTTCCTCCTTGAACTATCTATAATAGAGAAGAATGATATTTATTTGTTTCAACCCGATACCTCATGATAATCACCTAGTTTTCCATGTTGGAGTCTATACTAACTAGGCATAATGTTGAGGAACGAAATATGATCTACATTATCTTGAAGCATTACTACTAACTATAATGATAAATGTTGTTGTTGCCGCAAAATCGGACAGTGAACCTTGGTGAGCAAGACATGCTAAGGCCTGGGAGCTCTGCTTGTCTCCAGTACAGGTCCTGCAAATCAGGTTCAGGGCGTGCCAGTCAATTTGACCTGCAATTGATAAGGGAAAAGAAATTTATCAGTAAAACAATGAGGAACATATCGGCTGGGATTCCGAATAGTTCCAACAGGCACATCGGCCAGGATGTCCGAAGCATGATACTGAGCATCGGCTATGAAGCCGATTTCACGATGAGATAGGATTAAAAATAAAAACCTCATAATTAAACACATACGTTTAATTAAACTAAACTTATTGTCACCATTAGTCGGATCGGATTTAACCGAAACAGCGCTAACAGCAAGGCAACAAATCGAGCATAATTAACCAATGCATCTAATTATATCAGAATTTACACTTATCATTAAGCTCAGAATCGGCCAAGGGAGCCGATTGATACTACCGAACCATCACCACCATGCCATCATTGGCCAGTAGGCAGAATCAACTGATAAGACTTGACCTAGAATCATTACTCAAGGATTGGACTTAACCGAGACAGCCTGAGATAACAACGATAAGGCAAGCGAACCAACCGATCAGACTACACGCAACGAAGTACAGGGTCGTAGTCAGCTTGATAGTAGAAGCGATAATCAAAGAATAAATCGGCTATAAGATAACTGCATGAAAAGATTAGATGAAGCCCACAATCCAATGACTACCACTCGATAAATTATGAAATCTATTAAAAAGTAGGAAGAGATTGGACGATGCAGCCTTACAAGAACTTGATAGAAATCGATAACTTGTAGATTAAACTAGACGAATCTACAGCGATGCGCTAGTAGCTAAAGCCTAGAAAATCTGATAAAAATGAACTTACCAACAAGCCGAAAATCGATTCCATGCAGCCATACTTGCTAAAGAAGTTGCCGAGATCTACTCTACTCCTACTCCTTGGGTTTTTTGGCGAAGTGCCGAGAAAAGTTGTATTGAATGATTATTGTCATTTACAAAACCCTAGCTGCTATTAGCCTGATACTAAAACTCCTAACTTAACATGACTCCAACAAACTTGAGCGAAAACAAACAACTTAAACTACCATATTTACAAGATATTTCAGAAGGAAACCGGACTTCCTTAAGATCTTTTGCTGATGTCATCTACCAGTCCGATTCAAACTTGCTTTGACCGCTTCTTGACCGAACCCACGTCATCTTTGTCCAATGCCATGCCACCTTTGACGCAGCTTCTGATGATTTTTTCTAGATCACCTGTACCTTGAACAGAATGTGTTGTCGGCCTTCCTGAAATTCTCCATCGGCTCTAGTCTTGCTTACCGAAATTGTACTTGCAAAATTTTAGCGTCAACGCATGCCCCCCAATTTTGTATTAAATAATTTGTTCCGAAATTCCTGCAAGTCATGATGATCTTCTGCCAAGAGCCGACTTCAAACAGCGCCTTGATTTCCGCCATTCTAATCGGTCTTTTCAAATTACACCGTTGAGTCCTTGATTCTCAGAGCAGGCATCAAAACTCGTACTCACCCTTTCCGCTTCTCCTTCACCGGCGCAACGCTTTGTCTTTCCTTCTAATAGCCGGTTCACACCTCCCATTCTTGCTATAAATACGCCCCCTGAGTGAACCGAGAATGCCAATCTATCTTTCATCTCTTCGGACTCTCTTCCGCTCTCAACCTTCCTCAAATCAGAGCCATGGTTAGCAACAAGCGCCCGATGGAAGAAACTTCAATAGCAAACCAGCCACGTTGCATCCGTTTTGCGCCCCAAAGGTGGGAAGATCTTTATCCCATATCTCTCATGCTTGTATTGCTAATACTCCTAATCACGTAGAGCTATCTCCATGGCTGGTGGAACTTCCAACGCAGCTCGCGGTGCACCTCCTATAGCCTCAGCGAGCTCCTTAGGTTCTGCCGACTCCTACAGTGGAGACGACACCCGGCGCTTCCTCCATCAATGGAACGAAACCCGCGACCTCTACTCTAGGGCGACCCGTGAAGTTGGACATCTTGAACTCTGCTTGGAAGCCACCCAAGCAGCCCTATCAGCTGCTGATGGTGAAACATCAGCCGCCCGTGCAATGCTAGCTGATGCCGATGCCAGAGTAGCAAGTAAGACTCTCCCTTCGAGTAGAATTTCTCATCCGAAGGCTCCTTTGTCCTGACTTTCTTCTATTCCATTTGGAAGCTCTGGAGACTCAGCTTCAGGCACTTCATTAGGTGGCAAACAATGCTACCACTGTGGTAAATGCCAGGGGCACATTGCTCGCAGATTGTCTGCAGGACATCCCCAACCGCGTTAGGGAAATCGCTACGCATGGAGTTTGCCAAGGCGCAGCGACCGCTTTGGCCCTCGCACAGCTCCACACCGGACGTGAACTGCATCATTTGCAGCGTATCTTCCCTGAAGAAGCAGAGCTAGCCGACTATGACGAGTTGGTCGATGACTTCGAGGGAGTAGCAGATGCCATTAGCAATGACATTGATGCCGATGGTATTGTAAACAGGTCTTTTATGACCATTAATCTGTATTTTGAAAAATCTTAATAAATGAACAACCCTCGTTCACATTTGTCTGCATCTGAGTACTTTTGATTTTTTGCTCTAAAGGTGATACGTGTTGTATCGGCTATTTCTCAGTTGATGTACTGTCCTTTTACATTGGCTCTTTACGCACTAACCCAAACACTTGGGAAATATTTCTTCAAGTACTTTCCATTGAAAGCTTTAGGAAGTACCTCCCCTTCCAAGATTTCTATGATATATGCATTGCCAGGCAGACACTGCTTTATCTGATAGGGACCTTCCCAATTAGGTAACCACTTCCCAAATCGAACATCCTTCATCCCTATCGGCAATATCAATTTCCAAACCAAGTTTTCTTCCTGAAAACCCTTAGGTTTAACCTTTTTGTCATGAGCCCTAGCAACTTTTTTCTTGTTAGCCTCATTATTTTCCAATGCTCGTAGCCGACATCCTACTAACTCTTCATATTCATCAATCATCAAATTCTTGTAATCATCGGCTGTTAACTGATTCTGAAGGGCTAATTGTCTTGAACAAGTTTTCAATTCACACGGAAGTATTGCTTCATGATCGTAAACCAACTGATAAGGCGATATTTTTGTAGCACCGTGGCAAGGCATCTGATAAGCCTGTAATGCCTCCGAAAAGAAATCATGCCACTTCCTTGGATATTCATCAACCTTCCGCTTGATCAACTTGATCAAATTTTTATTCGACGCTTTAGCTTGTTTGTTAGCTTGGGAATAATACGGCGTAGAATTTAGCAATTTAATTCCCAATCCAGCAGCAAAATTTTTGAACTCATCGGATGTAAACATCGTCCCTTGATCTGTAGTAATTGTCCGAGGAATCCCAAATCGATAGACGGTGTGCTCTTTGATAAAAGCAATTATATCCTTGGATGTTGATGTCTTCAAAGGAACTGCCTCCACCCATTTGGTAAAGTAATCTGTTGCTGCCAGAATAAACTTATGCCCTTTACTAGATGACGGATATATCTGGCCAATTAGATCAATTCCCCAACTTCTGAACGGCATGGTTTAACAATCGGATTCATAGCCGATGCTTGATCCCTCTCGACATCACCAAACCTCTGACACTCTTGACATCCTTTGTAATACTTAAAAACAATCCTCCAACATCATTGGCCAAAAGAAGCCACTATGCCAAATTACCCATTTCATTTTATAGGCTGATTGATGGGCACCACAAATATCTTCATGTACTTCATCCATAATCAATTTTGCTTCTTCTTCACTCAGGCATTAAGTAACACACTATCAATCGTCCGATAATACAAATCTTCTTCCAAGAGGACATATTTTAAGGCCTTATATTTCAATTTCCTAGATGCCCTCTACGACGGATTCTTTAAATCATCCAAGATCTCCTTTCTCCAATCATTGGGTAGCACATCATCAAATAGGATACTGGCTCTACGCTGATATCCATACGTGAATTGGGCTAGCCGATTTGCCTCCTCATTCTGTGCCTTGGGTATATGCTCAAGTACCACAGACACGAATTCGTCTAAGACCTGTCGGCTTTCTTCGAAATAATCAAGCAAAATTTCATTATTGCACTCATACACACCAAGAAACTCGTTAATTACCAACTGCAAATCCCCCAAAACTTCAACTGTATCAGCCTTTACTTCCTTCAACAACTTGATACCCTTGAGGATTGCCAAATATTTTGCTTGATTGTTGGTACAATTGGGTAAGCAAACTCAAAAGTTGCCCCCCGAGGTGAAATGAGGACCAAGCCGATGCCACACCCTTGACCACAGGCTGATCCATCAAAGAACAACATCCATGGCATCGGCTCAACAAAATTTTGTAATGATCCATGATGCTGAGCTACTAAGTCGGCTATCGCCTGGCCTTTAACAGCTTTAGCCGATTCATAACACAAATCAAACTCTATGAGAGCAAGAATCCATTTCCCAATTCTCCCTTTTTAAAATTGGCAAAGATAGCATATACCGCACTACATCATCCTTGCAGACCATCATGCATTGAGCTGACAAAACAAAATGCCTTAACTTGGTACAAGAAAAATAAAGGCATAGGCATAACCTTTCGATAGGAAGATATCAGGTTTCAGCATCCAGGAGGTTTCGGCTAAGGTAGAAAATCAAACTCTCTCTTCCTTCAAACTCCTTTATCAAAACCGACCCGATTGTCCGTGTTCATCAGCCAATAAATAAAATTTGAACGGCTTGTCCTTCTACGGAGGTATCAAAACCGGAGGGGACTTCAAATATTCTTTTATTTTGTCAAAAGTCTCCTGCTGTTTTTTTCCCCACATAAATTCCTGATCGGCTTTTAACTTCAATAATGGAGAAAAAGCCTGATTTTTCCCCGATAAATTTGAAATAAATCTTTTGAAGAAGTTTATCTTGCCGATCAGAGATTGCAATTCGGTCTTGTTTGTCGGAGGAACTGTTTCATTAATAGCCTTGATGCTTCTCTAACTAACTTCGATCCCTCTTTCATGAACCATAAATCCAAGGAACTGTCCAAATACCTCAAATGCACACTTGTTCGGATTCATCTTTAAACCATGTTGCCTGGTGCATTCAAGAGCTTCCAGCAGATCGGCTAAGTGCTCCTTGTATTCTTTCAATTTGACCACAACATAATCAATGTAGATTTCCACAATCCTATTGATGAGCTTGTGAAATATATAATTCATGGCACGTTGATAAGTTGCACCGGCATTCCTTAAACAAAAGGTCATCACCACCCATTCATATAATCCGATGGCACCCGAATACCTGAAAGCAGTCTTTGGGATATCTTCTTCGGCCATCAAAATCTAATTGTACCCAGCATTGTCATCCATGAAACTGATCACCTTATGCCCTGACGCGGCATCCGCAACATACCTGCTATCGGCATTGGTTATCCATTCATTGGTGTAGCTTTGTTGGTTCCTGACATCAACGCAAACCCGCAATTTCCCATTTTTCTTGAAAATAGGTTGAAATCCATTCAGCATATCTGCAAGGCCGAATAAATTTTGCTTCGTACAATCTAGTTATCTCAGCCTTTATATCTTCATGTAGTTCCGGCTTGAATCTTCTCGAAGCCTATTTATATGGCCGATATCTTGGTTTTATTAGGAGCTGATGTTCCACAATTGATCGGGTTAGCCCTAGCATCTCATAATATTCCAAAGCAAAACAATCACGATATTCTTGTAATAACTCTACTAAATCTTTCTTAAACTCGGGATCTAACTTAGCACTTACAAATGTCAGCCTTGGTCTATCCCTAGTCCCAATATCTACTTCCTCCAACTCATCAGCCGACATAAACCCGTGCCCCAACTTGCCTTCTTCATCGAATTCGATGTCCATTTAAAACAAGTTATAAGAGCTAACTGCTTGGATCGGCTTTAGTCCTACATTGGACTTTTGCAAGAATTTTCCCTCTGGCTTGTTTGCAAGCGAGAAGGAAACCACATATACGTCGGCCGATGCTCCGGACTTATCGGCCTTCCTCTTCGGGTGCCAATCTTTGGCGGTCTCAGCTTCCAGCTTGAGCTCCTCAGTATGCCTAAGACGTTGCACCCTCCTCTTTTAGGACCTGGTCAAACCTCCAGGACACCATTGCAAGTCAGATTCTGGAATAAACTCGCGGCATTATGCGGGTTCATCCAATTCTTCGGTATGGCCTTGCCTAGCCGATAGCTCTTGTGGGAATCTTAATCTTTCATGTACTGGAACTCTTTTTTGTGGCTGATCACGATGATCATAATCTTCTGACCGCCTGCCTCGCATCAACCTTTCTCCTTCCCGAGATCGGTATTCAATCCGATCATGGATGGAGTGACGTCGCCTCTTGTAGCCATGGTAATCTCCTTGACGCCTATTGCATTCTGGGCAATCTCGGACCGAAGGCAGCCTCAAGCCTTCGTTCCAGCAGTAAGCGAAGAAAGGGCAGCGCTAGTGCAACTCCTGATCTCGTTGTTCTGCATCACGGTGCCACTGATTCTTCTCCTGTTGACGCTTGTACTTGTTCAGTAGCATTTGCGACATAACTGTCGGATGGTGCGTAGCTCCATAAGTCTGCCCTACCTCGTACTGACGGGTGTGATGACCATCACCCTAGGCTTCATCAGCCAATACCTGGACCTTGGGGTCAACTGATCCGGATTCTCTTGCCTTTTCTTACGTCAGCACTTTAGTCTTCCCCCCCTGCGACCTCCACCATGTTGACATTTGCTTCGGGGAAGGGATGTTGATCGATCTTCATTGGCTTCTTGCTTTCCTCCAGCTGGATTCTTCCTTGCTCGATAGCCAATTAAATCTGCAGATGGGAGACCTTGCACTCATTCGTACTATGGGAGTTGGAATTGTGCCATTTGCAGTACTTCTTATTTTTCAATTCATCAGCCGATGGGATATTATGATTCGAGGAAAGCTGAATCTGCTTCTCCCTTAGCAGGAAATCAAATATCTGATCAGTTTTATTGACGTCAAAGCTATACTTCTCCGTATTAGCCTTGACCCACGGACATGATATCGGCTTCTTGTTCCTGGTCTATTCAGCCAAGCCGACTTCATTGTCCTCCTCAGAGAATCTGACTCCAAGGAGCCCATGCAAGCAACCTTCTTCTGATATCAGCCACCCCTGTAATCTTGATAGTGGCTTTCATGAGCCGATACCCTCTGGATAATGTGCCCAAGGCTCTTGAATTCTTGGGCAGAGTATCTATCCTTGGTAGCTGGTAGTAACCCCGTAACCCCTGAAAAGCTAGTTCTGGAAACTGCCCATCGGTCAGGTTCAAACTGAAGCATCGGCTCCTCACATCTTGAACCTCTGAATGTATTCCGAAACCGATTCATCATTCCTTTGTCTGATGGCGATTAAATCCGCCAGACGCATCTCGTGAAGGCCGATGAAGAAGTATTTATGGAATTGCTTCTCCAAATCAGCCCAGCTACGGATGGAGCTAGCGGGCAAGGACACAAACTAAGTGAAAGCCAATCCAGACAGAGAAGTGGAAACAACCGAACCCTTAGAGCATCTTCTGCAGCAGCCTCTCCGCACTGTGCAAGGAATCGGCTTATGTGCTCATTGGTCGATATGTTATCTTGGCCGGAGAACTTGGAGAAATCCGTCAGTCTGTACCGATTTGGCAAGGGTACACGATAGAATGCCTCAGGGTAAGGATTCCCCTAAAATGATTCTGGATCACATCGACTATCTTATTGGTCCAATCTTCATTCTGTATCACAGGCTGAGGAATCGGCAATGCCGGGATTGGAATTGGCATCTGGGCAGTTTCTTGAAGCGGGTCTTAGTATCCTCCATAGTCTGATGCCATGTGATAGCCGTGAGGAAGCCCGCCATATGCCGCACTAGCCTGATATCTCGCAGCCCGAAAGTATGAGTCAGGGACGTCTTGAGCATAGTGCTGCATGTTAGGATGAGCAACCTGCTCGCCTCCAAACTGATGACCAGCCAGAGCCTGCCAATACTCCTAGGCATGTAATATCGGCACTGAATGCTAATGTCCCCCGTGCGCGGGAGGTGCTTGCTGAAACTTCTCCGGAGGTGGCATAGAAGGTTGAGGAGGGAAACCACTCATCGGATGAGGAACTGTGTATGGTGGCCCACTCGCCTCTCGCCTGTTGCTGCGCCGTAGGGATTGGCGGTGGCACCTTGGGTAGCAAGGTATCCTCCTGAGGGTTCTTGCCTTTGGTAGTAGCCGATGGATCTACTGTGAAGTATGCTAGACCCGTCTGCTGTTCTAGGGGTCCACCAGCTACCTGCCTGATCAAATTGGTCAGGGTATTGACCAAAACACCAGACTGATTAATCAGCACATGATGAACGGCAGTGTCAACCGTCTCCTGAAAGTTCCACCCGCCACGCTGGATGACTCTGCCGACCCATTCGTAGTATTGGTTATCGTGATGGATGGTGTCGGCAATTGGTTCTTCTGAATCACCTTGCCTCTAGTCTTGCTGAAAGACTCGAGACAGAGCTTGGTGAACGCATCCCTGTTGGCCTCAACCGGCTTCCTTTGTTCCTCATCGAGATCCTCCAAGGTGACCTCGATGACGTCTTCCACGTTGTGATCTTCTAGCATGGTGAAGAAGTTGTAGTCGTGTCCCACCAAGCGTGCCAAAAAGCGTGTTGTTGCAAAAAATCGGATGATGAATCTTGCGGAGCACGACACACTAAGGCCTGGGAGCTCTGCTTATCTCTAGTGCAGGTCCTGCAAATTAGTTTTGGGATGTGCCAATCAATTTGACCTGTAATTGATAAGGGAAAAGAAATTTAATCTGTAAAACAATGAAGAACGTATCGGCTGGGATTCCGAATAGTTCCATCAGACGCATCGACCAGGATGTTCGAAGCACAATACCGAGCATCGGCTATGAAGCCAATTTCACGATGAGATAGAATTAAGAATAAAAACCTTATAATTAAACATATAGTTTAATTAAACTAAATTTATGGTCACCATTAGTCGGATCGAACTTAAGAGACAGCGCTAACAACAGGGCAACAAATCAAGCATAATTAACTAATGCATCTAATTATATTAGAATTTGCACTTATCATTGAGCTCAGAATCGGCCAAGGGAGCCGATTGATACTACCGAACCATCACCACCATGCCATCATTGGCCAGTAGGCAGAATCAACTGATAAGACTTGACCTGATAACAACAATAAGGCAAGCGAACCAACCGATCGGACTACACGCAACGAAGTACAAGGTTGTAGACAACTTGATAGTAGAAGCAATAATCAAAGAATAAATCGGTTATAAATTAACTAAGTGAAAAGATTAGATGAAGCTGATAACCCAATGACTACCACTTGATAAATTGTGAAATCTATTAAGAACTAGCAAGAGATCGGACAATGCAGCCTTACAAGAACTTGATAGAAATTGATAACTTGTAGATTAAACTAGATGAAACAACAGCGATAAGCGGGTAGCTAAAATCTAGAGAATCTGATAAAAATGAACTTACCAACAAGCCGAAGATCGATTCGATACAGCTACTTGCTGAAGAAGTCAACAAGATCTACTCCACTCCTACTCCTAGGTTTTTTGGCTAAGTGCCGAGAAAAGTTGTATTAAATGATGATTGTCCTTTACAAAACCCTAACTGCTATTATTTATAGCCTGATACAAAAACTCCTAACTTAACACGACTCCAACAAACTTGAGCGAAAAAAACAACTTAAACTACCATATTTACAAGATATTTGAGAAGGAAAGCGGACTTCTATAAGATCTTTTGCTAACATCATCTAGCAATCCGATTCGAACTTCCTCTGACCGCTTCTTGACCGAACCTATGTCATCTTTGACCAATGCCACGGCACCTTTGACCGCAATTTCTGATGATTTTTCTAGATCACCTGTACCTTGAACAGAATGTGCCGTCGGCCTTCCTGAAATCCTCTATCAGCTCTAGTTTTGCTTACCAAAATTGTACATGCAAAATTTTGGCGTCAACAGCCCTAAATGTCTCTAATTCAGCAGCACTTATATATGGAGTTGATTGCTGCATGACGGCAATTGAATAGCAGCAACTTCTCCCTGCAGTTTGGCCATCTAGATGTTGCTATGGAATCATGCACGCTTCATGACATTCAATTTTTGATAATGATTTGTGTTACCCAACTCTTGATTTCATAATGTGTCTGAACCGTGGTCATGCAGTGAGCAACTGTCAAGACAATTTTGTTGAGCGATGCAGGAGCTTGATGCTCCAATAGAAATTAATCAGTATATGCATGTGTAGTCAAAATCATTATTTACTGATATGATGTATTTGAGAATACACCAGTGTGATCATGGTTTAACTTTTTTTACCATGCATGTATGTTGATATTAAAGCAGAAAAAATATTGATTTATACCAATAATGTTTGAATGGTTACTTCTCAGAAATATACCAACCTTTTTTTAGTGTGTAGGATGCCAATTCGATCTTAGAAATTTCACCGTTACTCATTGTGTCTTGTAGATATATTTCAGCGTAACTTATTACATATCTGAAAATCGAACGTTTTATGGAAAAGATGTCATAATTGTTTTTGTCAATGCATATGTTCCATTTTTTCATAAGCTGTACAGTTTTTGCATGGTCCAATCTTAAAATGTGATTGAACGTATTATAAACCAAAAAATAGCAAAAATGAAATTTATTATAAGGTATGCCCAATCAAATGCTAGGTACAAGAACTGTCCATGTCATTTATAATCTATTACCAGTAGGGCACTAAATTCCACACGGATATTAATTGTGTTTGGCCGCCTTCAATGGTTATAGACAATTCTTCGAATAGTAGAGATGGTTTGCTATCTATAACACAGTCGATGTCACCATAGATAGCATAATAGACAATGTGTATAATGGCCTAACTATAATATGCTCTTTATATACTGAAATTTTTGCCAGGAATACCTAGCCATCAACATATAGTCAAAAACACTAACATTTACAACTTTTGTAAATTTTCTCAGATAAGAAGCTATGCTTAAATGTTAAAATGATAGAAATAGTTGTATTTTTAGATTTATTTTGAATTTATAAACATGATCAGTTTCATTTTTTAAATGAAGTTACTACTCGAATCCTATAACCTAAGTACCTAGCTATTCAAATTATCCAATAGGACATTTGGTATTCAACGGAGTTGCTTTCTTATATTTGGATCCAATATCCCAAAGAATAGATCTCTAAATTTCCGTAGAAAAAACTATGCATCACTATCCGACCCTCTTTGGGCAGTCGGGTGGCCGGTTTGGAAATATCCACACCATTTGCACCCCAATCTTCATGCGAATCTAGGCATCTTTATAGGCTCCTCCATACTCAAAATGAGCATTGCCCAGCGTTGACAAACCTATGCTAGTATTTTCCTAGTATCTTCTCATTTGAAAGGAAAAGTAAAACTTCAGGTCAAAACAGATGTTGATAGGGGCCATTCTACAGAATGGAGTATGCAGTATATCCTGTCAAAACAAGCTGCCAGAATGCTCGAACTGTTCTCACGTTTTTGACAAATAAAATGTATATGAATGATGAATCTGAAAATACTGTACCTTGCTGAAGCAGCAACAAACCTGTAAAGCCGACCTATGCTTCTACTAGCTTAGACCCGAGTTTTCTTTATCCCTTTGTAATCTTTTGAAATATGCCACTATTCATAGATGAATTGTAGGATGCCAACCACATCATCTCACCAAATATGTGGTGAGACATGACATATCTAGTATGATAATTATCTAATCCTTGAAAACTGGCAAGCCCCATGCGCTAGGATTGAAATCCAGTAGTGAACTGAGAACTTGGTCGGCTTCTTTGTGATGTGAAACATCCAACCGTGCATCTGGGACCATCAATACATGCCTGCAAAAGGAAGAAAAAGTTAAGTCTGCCATCAAAAGGTTGAATATGCCTAACCCGAGATGAACACTTACATTCCAGCAGTTTTAGCTGCTGCCACACCCAATGGTGCATCTTCGAAAACCAAGCAATTACTGGGTCCTACATCACACTGACAAAGCCCACAATTTTACATCAGGGCAGAAAGACAATCACTTGGGTGTGGAAGAATTCAAGTATAATTGTTTCTACTCAGTTAGTTCAAATACCTCGAACCTCCTCATGGCAGCAAGAAAAATATCAGGAGATGGCTTGCCAGCCTTCACATCTGGATCATCCCCCGTGACAATATGATGCATCAGGGAAAATATTTCCTGGTGGTTTTGAGTCTTTAGTGCAAAGTGATGTTTATGGGTTCTGTAAGGCACGCCAAACAAAAGACCATTCATGGGATTCTAATTCCAATTCTTATGAAGTTGTTTGAGCACTTGGACAGCATACAAGACTAAAGCTAAACAGATCATAACATGTCAAGAAATAGTTACCCTGTTGCAACAGCTAGTGGTATTCCATTAGTATGTAGATGATGGATCAAGCGTAGGACACCTGCAAGAAACAACACTAATTAAGCAGCATACACAAACCATATGTAACCACGCAAAATTGGTAATGTAGCCGTCCCAGAGGGCAGAGGCAGAGAAGTTTGGGAGACTATCTTCCTCACCTGGCATGGCAACGCTGGTGGGCAAGAGCTCCTTGAGCATGGTCTCACGCTCCTCGAGGAACTCCTCCGGCGTGAGAAGACCGGTGAGGCCGCACTCCTCGAACAAGATGCGCGTGGACTCGGCCGTCGTCTTGCCCATCATCTTGGCCTTGACGGACCAGTCGAACACCATGCCGTACCTCGCCAGGATCTTCTCCTGCACCGCCGTGTAGAACCCCTCCGTGTCTGCGCGCGCCCGGCCGGACCAGAGAAAGAAACCATCATGAGATTGGGAGAAGAACACCAGCAAGGACCGACCCATCGGGTGGCCAAGAAACAGGGGAGCGGAAGCAAGCGGGAGAAGATACCGAGGAGGAGGCCGTCCATGTCGAAGATGACGTGCGAGATTGCGGCCCTAGGCGGCGCCGCCGCCGCGGGCGTCGCGTCGGCGGCGTCGGCGGATGGCATTGGCGCGCGCTGTGAGGCGGGAGAGATCTGAGTGGTGGTGGCTGTCGTGGGAATTGGGGAATCCCGTCTGGTTGCTGACTGGCGGATGGTCTGTTGCTGCGAATCTCCCACCCGCCGACGGCGACGCTTCAAATTGGGGTGACATCAGCAAGTTCTATGCTTGTCTGTGCGGGCCGAGATGGAGCAAGTCTGGGCTTGAGTTTTGGGATCGGACAGACAGCCATGGAAAGCCCAGTTTTGAGAACCGGATCAGGCCGAAAAACAAATGTACCGATCTGAAGAAACTAATGTACCTAAAAAAAATCTGAAGAAAATTAATTGATGCCCTCGAAAAAAGAGAAAATTAACTAAAAGAATAAGCACCCAGGAAACTCCATGATGATTTTCTTATAACAAGACCATGCATCCGCAAAATGCTCTATATACCAACCATAAAACGGAACCAATCATCAGAGGCACCGAATATAATGGATCCACTACATGCAGTATTGCAGTAGCCTTCCAGTGGACAACATTATATTGCGACACATAGTTTTCGAGGCTCGTCCACATTATTGTAGGTGCTTGTGGATCAGTAACAAATTTTCGTTTCTGGAACACGAGCATATCTAGTATCAGAATATGTTACAAAATTCTGAACATTTTTTTGAAATGGAAAAGTATCATTTATTCCTGTAATAACTTCAAAAAAGATATTAACATCCGCGCGGAGTCGATGCCTCGAACCCAGGTGGTCATTTTGCACCACAGTTAACCTAAGCATCTGAGTATGCAGTTTTTAGCAATTGACCCACTCGTGTTAGCAAGTAGCAACATAAAGGGATCATAAGTGAACTAAAAAGCACACAGATTTGTATAATTCTATTCAAATATTCTGTTTACGATCACAATTAAATAGAGCAGTATACTGGAGAAACAAATATTTCAATGTCTGTTGTGGTATTATTGGACAATGAATACACTGCACGAGTTGTTTATTATTTACCAACTTACTTGTATGCTGTTGTAAGGTGTTTTAAAATTTATTAGGGGATTGTGATTATTTGGAAAGATATGTATACTTCTGTATTATTGTGCTTTACTAACTGCTATTTACAGTGATCAAATAGCGACATTTGACATTTGCCTATCTTGTTATTTTGTTAATATTTCTAGATACCCCATGTTCCCACTCCTAAGAAGCCAATAGCGGAGAAACCATGTTCTAACAGAACTATTGGAGTTATTTGGGTACATAGGGGTCGTTAGGAGTATTGTTCTTCTACAATAATATTATTAATTGACTAAATTTAAATCTTACAACTATGGAGCCTATCATATATTCAACCAAGGTAGTGTATATTCTCGTGTTCTTTCAATGAGACGTAGAACTTGAGACTACATGAAAAAGAAAAAAGGAGGACAAGAAAAGTGCGAAGTCGGAAGATGAGATGTCAGTGTCTTCCTACATCTTAATTGAACAAGCACCTTTGAAAAAAAACTAATTTATCCTATGGTATATTTCTAGCATGGGTTGCACCATTACCTGTCAATATAAATAATTTTAGGAGTAGATAACGTCATCACTCGTTCCTAAAAATGATAATTTCACTACTACATAAATAATCTATAGAAGCGTATTTTTTTTATTTTAGGGGCAGACGAAAAGTTTGCCAGGTCCTGGTGTAGCTTCTGATCCACACCTAGCAATGCATTCTAGGGATGGATCGTGAGGTGAACCGTCCTTGAAATCGATTTCCTATGGCAGACGGTATCATCACCCAGCCTTTAAAATGAACATTTCCAAGGTCATACCGTGGGATGAACCACCTCTGTAAATGGAAATAATTTTTAGGAGCATGGTTCTGTTCCAACATGGTTTCTGGAAATGATTTCTATGTGTGGGTGTTGATATGGTCCTCCCCTGGAAATAGTCCCAGCAAACGATGTGGCCCGCCCCAACAAATAGTCCCGAGTAAATATATTCTTAACTTTTTCATATGGTTTTGTAGTAAGACAAATGGTATCAAAATTGTAGGACTCAACCAGATCTAACACTTTATAGTTGATAATTTTTTTGAGATCGTTTATTAGTTCAAACATCAATATAAGTGAATGTATGAGTATATGTGAATGTGGATGCAATATGTATTGTGATTGCAATGTTTTGATCATTTAAAAAAACACTCAATAATTTTGAAGTATATTATTTGAAATATAAAATATAACATATATGTCTATATATTGAAAAAAGGAAAATAAAAAATGTAGAAATAATTATAGAGGCAGATGATGGTGTCACTCACTTTTGGAAATAATTTCTAAGGATGGGTAATGGTATCACGCGCTCTTGAAAATGATTTCTAGGGGTAGATGTTGGCTCCAGGAAATAACATCTAGGGACAATTGATGGCATCACCCGCTCGGGTTGGGTGATGTTAATACAAAAGAATAACATATCTAATATAGTCAAAATTGACTTCGAGGTGTATTGGAGAATAAGGCACACGGGCTGGAGGTCGTGGGTTCGAGTCTTATAAACCGTATGAGGAAAATAAATTGCAGAATTATGTGAATGACTACATGGCTGCCTTCTAGGTATGTAAAAAAATTCATGTTTTTGAGTTGTTTTCTATTTGTTTAACATTCAAAATCTATTTTTATATATGGTCATTTATAGGGTGGGTGCGGTGTCTGCCTCTGAAAATCGATTTCCACGTGTGGGTTCGTACCCACCACACAACTACTTTACTTTTTTACTTTTGATTGTGAAAAGTAGGGATAGTTGGTGTGTCCGCTCTTTCGCATGTTATTCTGTTCGTCCCTGAAAATATATTTTGTATCGCCCCTCGACCCGTGCCTAGAAATTTCTACGGGCGGTCCATGTTTTTGTCTACCCGTAGAAATTGAGGTGATTTTCAGTTGTGGAGATCAGTCTTGGAAATTAACTTTTAGGGACGAATCGGATGCTACAGTGTGTGGAATCCAGAAAGGGCATATGAACCTTTTATCCGCTCCTACAAAGAAAACCAGACGCTTCTGGAAATCATTTTTTGTAGCAGTGCTTTTAGCGCATAATTAACGTGAACCGCCAATATGAGTCTCTACTTAGTAGCAATAGCACATGAATGCTGAAATATCGAATGATTTCATATTGTAGGCAGCGTATATCTGTATAATTGAATGCAATAAAAATTCGATATCCACACATTATCACGTGTAAAAGTTACACCCACCGAGCAATAATAAACATTGCATTGCATGCCATCCTTATATAGTGCCATTATAATTTTGAGTTCTTAGCTAGCGTTGCTTCTCCTTGGAGCCATCCGTTCAGATCTGTTTGCATGCCACACCACTGGGACCGGGAAAAATTAGCTGAAAGAAATACCCTCCTAGCTTATGCTGTAGAAATGGAAGGCTACAGGATATAGGTTACCATGTCCGAATACTGTCGGGCATCGTGCCACCGCCATGCTTCCGGCTGGGAACGCATTCGTGGTTCGACGTAGACGAATGACCTGGGAGAACGCAATAGGCTTGTTGCTTCATTCCAGTCATCATTTTTTCACGCACACCCCCCGCCCGTGAGGAACCTCAAGTCCCACTCTGTTTTTACAGAGCATTGCACTATGAGCAGAGTTCCACGTCAGCGCAGAAGATCCGGATAATCATGTTACACCGACTATTTGGTTATTATACGACAGCGCTGTTACCATGCAAATGGGAGGGACTCTAAGCTTACACTAGACATCCTAATTATTGCCTACTGTATAACAGCCGGGTCGAATCCTTTCAGGAAAAAAAAATAACAGCTGGGTCGACTAGATCCAGATGTAAAGGAAAGATTGATCTTTTTTAGAAAAAATAATTATTTCAGCTCTGCGACCATGCACAGTCAAGTTCTTATAGCAAGTATCAGCCTCAGACTTGATCACCACATTGAAGAAAAGATTGATGGAACGCCAGTTCGTATTTGTTGAATGTGTGAAGATTGCTAATTGTCAAAATCTCACTAATCTTGCCTCCTTTCAGGGAACTAGTACAATACAAGCCTGACGCTGATGAAGGCAGTCATGATGATCCGCAGATTCAGGGAGGAACTGAATAGCGGAGAAACCATATTGCAACTTGCAGAACCGCACAACTCTTTAATTTCCCGATACCCTGCGTTCCCACTCCTTGGATTCCACCACGGAGTATCTCTCTTCATCTACTATTCTAGCTGAATAGATCTGCAGATTAGACTAGAGTGTTAAGGCCCTGCAAATGCATGAACCTAGCTGCCGTGTCACTCGTATATATATGTTTGGGAACATGGAGGTCAGCACAAGCATTTGTTCTTCTACCATAACATTTAATCTACAGATCTGTAGCTTTGTATGCTCAGCTTTGAAGATTGTAGTAGAATTTTTCCTTTCCTTTCGACACTGGGCTAGCACACACAGAACTCCAGATTACTCTCTGGGATGACTCATCTATCCTAAATTCGAGACGCTTGCCTTCCTATTACTTTTTTTTAAAAAAAAAATAGGGTGGAGAGAGCCCTCGCCCCATTTGTAAGACTTAAATGTTGCTGCCAGCTAGAATCAGCTGCATTCCTATTTTTTGTAGCAGTCCTTGTTGGAAATTAATTAATCTTAAATTTTAACGCAGAATTAGATGAAATTAAACTGACCAGAGGTTGTAGATATCATTAGCTGCCTCTGTAGTCATAGATGAGTTGATATAGATGAAGTAGACGTGAATCTTCACCAAATTAGGAGCTATTTGCTCTCATTGATGAAGAACCTCGATCTGAAAGTTGATGAACAGCTTCCAGATGTAGTAGTCGGGCTTTCAACCCCTCCGGTGCCGTAATTGATCGGTGGTTTTACTAATCACGAGATTAGACTAACTAGGGATACACAAGTATAGCAACTAGGGGCCGGGGTCGCCTCCTAGTTGGTTACGTCAAATGTAACTGCAGATCACGGCGCGAAACTAGTTTGCATCTTATCTATTAACATCAGGTGGACTTTTTCTTTTTGCAAAGTTACAATCTTAGTTGTTATCCCGAGATGGAAAAAAATCAAACAGTCCTTTGATTCTGGCATGATGCGTTCCTTCTCCATTGTTGCTTAAGCGAGAGACATTTTAATGTTCGTGATGATGTATCAGCAAAGTAGGATTTTTACTCCAATAATAACATCTAAATAGTTGCGAGATGGAGGTCGATAGGAGCATCTGTTTCATCATGGCGCTTCTATCTAGAGCTATGGTGCTGTCACCACTCACCAGGTATATGAATCCTAGTTGGTAAGGTTGATTGTCGTATATCCCTCAAATTTGTATGAATTGGAAAGTTTTAACCTTGATAAGCTTGAAGCATTGACAATAAACTGTTGTTTTGGATGGCAGAAACCAAGATTGCTCCATCTTTGACTCCGCAGGAACATATCATTGTACTTTATCCCTTTTTCATAATTTTCACAACCCTGCGAGGAGGCTCAGTCCAACTCTGTTTATTTTTAGTATAGTATTGTATTGCTCCCTCACTGGGGTTAGACTTCAGTGATCTGAACAATCATGTGGCACCGACCGTTTGATTGATAGCGTGACAGTACCGACAGCTTCCACTGGACATCCTAATTATTACTTAGTGAAGAACAGCTGGGTTGGCGAGATCTAGACATATAGAAAAGATTGATAGAAGGCAAGCTCGTATTTGCTGACTGTGTGAAGATTGTTGCCAAAATAACACTGATCTTGGTTTCTTCGTATGTGACCACTGCATATGTAAAACATCGAAAATGGACTCCGTACGTGACCTTGGCGATGATTTTATGGTATTCTAATCCAGAACTCCGAGTTGGACTCGAATTTTGTATGTTGTGTGCCCCCAACTTGGTTTGTACGTCTTTGATGGTATTTTTCTTCTCTATACCTCTTCTTAATTGTTTCGTGGGCCTCTTCGTTGTTCTTTGTCAATAGTCGTATTCCTACATGTCAAGTCCACATCAAAATGCACATAGCTGTTAAAACTACTTGGACCTCTAGGTGTACATCTAGTGGGTGTTCTTTGATTGATAGTGAGTGAAAACGAGAGAGGGAGGGGGAGAGAGTGGCAGTACCTTCGGGCTTGGTCGGGGAGGTTGCCATGGTGGTGACAGCGGTGTCGTTGAGGCGGCAACAAGGTGGCCCAAGTGCACTGGGGTCGAGGGTGCAGAGGAGGCGGTGGTGTAGTCGACGACGACGGCAAGGCGAAGACGGCGGCGGCGCTTCCCGTCGCTTTAGTGCCCCTCTAGATCGGGTTCTAGGGTTTGTCGGTGGGGTTTTGGTGGGCTCGGTGAACCTAGCGTGCGTGCCCCCGGCCCCCACCTCTCCTTTTATATGGTGCTGCGTGACGAGGGCCCGCAACCATGAGCTGGTTGTGCGCCCCCGATCAGGACGCGAGATGGGGCTCGACTCGGTCATTGGATCGAGCCGATGGAGATCAAACTAACATTCCACCCCTTATCTCATCTTACAATTTAAACTTAGGATACTTAACTCAGCCCATTCCATTACAAATTAGTGTATAGAGAATGCCTTGTCATAACAGTTTGTACTATTAGATTAACAACCACTATACACCTTTCTGTTTTGAAACAGATTCTCAACTTGCCCTTACTGTCCAGGGATCATAGGCTTTCTCGTAAACCCGTGCCGGCTAAGTGTTCTCTGAACATATTGTCCGGTAAGCCTTTTGTAAGCGGATCCGCAAGCATTTCCTTTCTTCTTACATGCTCGAGACTAATAGTATGATTCTGTATTTTTTTCTTTCACAACATAAAACTTTATGTCAATGTGTTTGGCATAGCACCACTTGACTTATTGTTATAGGCATAAAACACTGCTCATTGTCGTAGTACATCTTGAGTGTTCTTTGAATGCTGTCGACCACTTTCAACTTGGGTACAAATTTCTTTAGCCATTTTGCCTGCACCATGGCCTCATAACATGCTACAAACTCGGCATACATCGTGGACGATGTTGTGATGGTTTGCTGGAGATTTTTCACGATATGGCTCTTCTTGCGAGAGTGAATACATAACCTGATGTGGACTTTCTATCATCTACATCCTCCGCAAAATTTGAATCTGAATACCCTTCTATCTCTATGGAATCAGATCGTCTGTACGTTAGCATGATGCCCTATGTGCCTTGGACATAGCGTAAAGCTTTCTTTACCATTCTTCAGTGTTCTATTCCTGGATTATCTTGATATCTGCCAACTATCCCAGTAACAAAAGCTCAGTTAGGGTATATTCGAGTAACAAAAGCTCAATCAGGATATGTACATACTTGAGCATACTGTAAGCTTCCGACAGCTGAAGCATATAGAACCGCTTTCATTTGATCGATCTCATATTGGTTCCAGGGATATTGAATTTCCCAAAACTATCGCCCTTGACTATAGGAGCAGGCGTAGACTAGAGTAATGTTACTTGATTTCTATCTCCCTCTGGTGGTTACTTCTTGTCCTCGGACGGTTGAGGTGCCAGGGCCAGGAGCTCTCACATCGACTAGTTTGGTGAAAGGTGTGTGTTAACCAGGAACCTGGAATGCTGGGACGGCATGTGTCTTGAAGATGTGGATAATGGAAATACTCTACTACTTGTTGCTGCTGCATAGGAAAACCCTAAGCCATTCCTTATTACTTTTATATACTAGTATATTCCACTTTAAAGCATGCACATTGTGGATGGTGATGTGGACCTGTCCCATTTCTTGGGGGAAGATCATTAGTTGCAGGTTTGACCTTGCAGCTCGAGATCAATCATGAAGATGCTATATCGGAAGGGTTGCATTGCTTCACTCAAGGTTGCCTATGGTGAAGGCTGGAGATGAGGACGTGACGCCCTAGCTACCACTTCGTAGGATTTCTACTTATCCTTTAGACTAAGGGGCTTGTATCATATTGTGTGCTGATACTACTAGATTTTTACCCTATCACCACGGAAAGCATTGCAACAACACTAATTTTGTTGCAATAGATAGGTGTTATTGCCACCTTTTTCAAATTTGGTCGCAATATGTCACCCATAATGCCACAAATAATGTTGCGTTGCAATTTGCGTATTTTTTGTTGCAATAACTGGGTGGTATTGCCATAGTTATGAGATTTGTTGCAACTTTTGGAAACTTTTACCACAAAAAAACTTGCGTTGCGATTTTAATAAATTTAGTTGCAATTAGTTGTTTTTATTGCCACCCGATATAGAATAGTTGCGGTAAGTGCCCGATATTGCTACAATTTAACTACGTTATTATAATCGCTATGTTCGTTGCAACAGCTTGGTCTATATTGCAATGGTTTTATTGAATGGTTGCGATAAGTAGTCTATATCGCCATGATATGTTTATGTAGTAATAATTTTGACGTCCGTTGCAAAAGATCGATCTATATTGCAATGAAAAAAGGATTGGTTGCAATTACTTTACATTATCTCCACGTATTTATGGTGTTGTAATAGAATTAAAGTGCGTTGCAAAAGATTGATCTATATTGAAATGAAAAATTGAATTGTTGCAATCAGGTGACAAAATTGCCACGAATTTGCTCCGTTGTCATAATGAATTAATTTTGTTGCAAAACATTGTGCTTTATTGCAATGTAAAATTAGTCGTTGATTCAAATAATGTTCATGCATGCTGGATTATATTTAAAAATTAAATAAAAAATCTTTGTAGGAGTTAGATTCGAAATCCAGACTTTTAGACCAATACCTTGTAGGAGTACCATCAGGCTATGTCCGATTTGATGTACAATGGAACTACGATTACCCTTTATACAAGACTAGTTTGTTTATATATACTTGCGAGCCCCTCATTCTCCATTGCCATGTCGACATCTCCTACTGCGCTGCCCTCCCCTGGTGTCGATGACGAAGATCTCTGCACCAACGATGGCGGTCATCCAACTTCACAAGTACAACAACTCGTTGATGTGCAGCCGGGGTTGTATAATCTTCCCCCCACTGGGTAACGTATCTTCCTCTTTGTCCTTCTTGTTCTATATTAGAACGCATCTACTTGCCAATGATTAGTCCCTCCTGTTAGTGCACCTAAGGGCTTACTAGTAATCAATCTTCCTGCTCAATCAATCTAGGGTTTTTCATTACTACAACTAGATTCATCTTGGTGCCCCCTAGTATTTTTTAATGGAATAAGAGGGGCACGCCTGTACTGCAAGCCCCCTAGTAATTAGATCCTTGTGTTCTGAATTATATCCATGTCCTTTGCGTGCATATTATTTTGGTAGATCCTTGACAGGTATATGTGTTACATACTACTGATCAAACCGAGTCTTAAAGATTTTAGTGAACCTTATAATATTGTGACATTAGCCAATCCATATATCTTGCACTATTGTGTTTGAGATGCTTGCGGATCGACAATATTTTGCATTTTTTGGGCTTCACAACTCAGCCAGCTAAGACAAAATATTCTAGTCAGCTTTATCTTAACTTGATGAAAAAGATCATGTTAATTAATTGACTCTTTTCTTTTAATATTTTTGTTAGGATGACTGGTGAGATGTGGACTCTAGCATTCCAGTGCAAGGGGGCACCTCGAGAAAAAGAATTCATCACAATCAATATTGATAGGGCTGATATCTCATTCTACAACTTGCTTTGTATGAAATCAAAGTTTGGGTACGCTGGTAGGGACTACTTATACTACAAGAAGCGATGTGGCAGCGACATAGCAAATCTTGAGGTGATTGATTATGAAGATCAAGCATTATCAATGATTGAAACAAATGAGAACGAGATGAAAGTCAGACTAGTACTATCAAGGGATGAACATAGAAGAGCGGCAGGTCACCATAACACCCCTGAAACGATCGAGGGATCAGCCTAATACTGATCAATCAGCTACAGATCCACCAATTGATGCATACAAGGTTTGGCTTCATAATCTGCAAAGCGATGAACCAGACATGTGTTAGTTAAAGTGTTGCACTCAACATAATAAATATAGCCAATTTTTTCATTATCCACTTCACTGATATATCCATGATGACTTGTAGAATTTCATGATGACTATAGGGACGAGACGATCAAAACATATAAGGAATGGTTGAGGCTGCAAGGAGATCTTCCAATAATTTGTAATTTACTTTCATCCACTGAAAATTCAGATATTCTCAACTTTGCTACTCTTACATACCTTGCTGATGGTTACCTCTGATGCAGTAACATTTTTGGAGCAGCATACGAATGATGAACAAGAAAGTCGTGATAGTAGCCCAACACCTCCAACAGACTTCCCATCCCATGCTAGGCGTCAAAAGCCTAAGCAAAATGGTGTGTTTTGCATCACAAAATTAATATTATTTGTTCATATCTGCACAATGTGTTCAATTAATTAAATATTCATGGTTTCCTTTCAGGAGCTTCTCAAGGTCCCAAGAAAGTTGGACGTGGTACCCTAAAAGGATTATCAGCTGCCCACAAGAGGATAAAGGGTGGCTCCCAGAAGCTGCAAATTGAATTTTTAGCAAGGCTCGGTGGTCCCATCGGTCCAAACACCTGCTCATTTGTGGATGAAGTGGTAATATTTACAAGGAAAAGGGCACCACTTATTGGAGTGAAAAGGTGGAAAGAATTAAAGTAAAATGTTAAAAATTCTATAGCATCTGATGTACTTGTAAGTACAATCAATCTTTATTTTGTAACCATCTAAACTTTGTAATTACCAAAGAGCTCATGTTTTCTTTGTGTTCTATCTTCCAACAGAAAAGGCGGGACCTACTAAATACTGAAAATGCAAAGGAAAAGATATGGGACATTGCCAAAGAACGGTACAAGGGATGGCGGTCAACACTCAGTTCTACATACAGAGCATACGATAGTTATTGTGATAGAATGGCAAACAAGCCTGAAGATATAGATATTGTTGAGTGGCACTACTTGATCTTGTATTTTGGAACTGAAGCATTCCAGGTTCTTTAGATATGGCTTTGTTTTCCCAATTGCACTTGCTAACTGTATTAGTTCACTGCCAATGCAATTCAATTTGTACTGACTTTTTTTGCAGAAAGTTAGCAGCCAGAACTCCAAAAACCGCAAAGAACAAAAGACAACGCATCTGATGGGATCCAAACCATTCTCACAATGTAGCTATGAGCAGGTAATAATATCATAAAATCATTTCTTCTTTTCTTCAATGATGAAAAATTCATATGATGCATTCTTGTCATCTTAGAGAGACGCAGAAACTGGAGAAGAGCCAAACCATATATCTCTTTGGATGAAAACTCACACGAAGAATGGTGAATGGTCAAACAGTGCATCTAAGGATGTCTATGTGAGTACTGATTTTTCAATACTCACTAAATGATTCAGAATCCTGTACTACAATACTTATCTGTATGTTAATACAATTTTCATACTACACTCAGTATCATGCTGCAGAAAAAATTGCAGAAAAAGAATGTGGCTCCGAAAGAGCCTTCCTTACACCAGAAGAGGAAGACATTGTTTTTTAGTCCACTTACAAGCAAAGCACAGGTTGCAAAACATCCAAAATTCATGGTTATGGATACATGGCAAAAGTTCCAACAAGGAGTCATCTGATGGTTGCTAAATTGGAAGAGCAAGCACGTGCTTCAGCTGCAGCTGAACAAAAAAATATTGAGGTCCAAGGAGAGGTAGAAAAGTTAAAAGAGAAAGTTGCAAATCTGGAAGCTGAAAGGGAAATGATCATTGAAGAAAGTAAGCGGCAGATTCAACAGGAGGAGGAGGAGAAGAGATAGGTATTTAAAGAAGCACTTAGAGAAGAACTTAGGCAAGAAATGCTTTCTATGCTAGCTGAACAGAAAAAAGAAGAATTGCAGCAGGTAATAACTTCCATATTTGCTAACATTCATGAACAATTTGTACATTGCATATGATTCTTAACTTTGATCCTTAATTTTTATATGCAGACTAACCCACACAGCATCCTCCACCCAGAAACGGCAAATGGGCTAGCAATCGGTGACAAAGGCCGCAACACTCGGGCATCTGCTGTTAACCGAAGCCTTTTCCAAACTAACAATACGAATACTTTTATTTCTCCACTACAATTGAGGGCTTCTGCTGCTAAAACTCGTTCACGGACAAGGAATGACTCGGTAACAGTACAAACAAGTTGGAAAAATCTTATTTGGACTTTATTTCTATCCATGTTAATCTTGTATGATATTATATATGCTTGCCTATTCACTTTAGACTCAAATATGATGTGGAATCTTGCACTCGTGTAGTTTTTTTGTTAGGATTGGAAAAGAAGTGAATACCATCTTATCAATTCTGCTTCGAAATTGTTTTACATGGATATATTGATCCTGATGCTCTGCTCTTCATGTGTTAATTATCTTGTTCTGTGGTAGAGTTCAATAATGTACACTGTCTTACTTTAGTTCAATCTCATTTCAACAGGAGGATAAAATCTGAGGTGGAGAGGTCTGACTTAGGACATGCGTGCTCAAATGAACCAAGAAAACAACATTAGAACCAACACAATTGAAGATATTGTTGAGTTTCCATAACATTCTTCTAGAATAGGGCCCCTGTTACCTGAATATACAAACATTTACATATGGATTATCACGTGCTACGATGATTCAGTGCTTACGCTTTTTCAAATGCTTTGAAAGCTTTATGGCATGCATATGATTCATTATTTTGTCAATGCAATAAATATTTTTATATAATATATTGCATTACCACCCATATTACAACGAAATCTTTAAGTGGCGTTAGAGTTTATTTCCACGGAATATTACCATTGCAATAATAGAGACATTTGCAACGATATATTTGCAAGGCAAACAGGGTTAGTGCAATACACTATTTTCCACGCAATAGAGCCAACCCCCATGAATTCTTATGCGTGGTAATATACCCAATTGCAACAAAATAATTATGAGGCAATATAACCAATTACAACGAAACAATTTGGAGGCAACATGTGCACAATTGCCACAAAATCTTTACGTGGCAATATAAACTTTTGCCACCAAATAATTATGTGGCAAATAAAAGAACTTGTTGCCACAATGTCTTATCGTAGCAGTAGAGTCTATTGCAACTAAATCTAATGTTGCAATACAACAATGATGGTCGTGGTAATAGAACCAATGGCCACGTTGTTGACCATTGCGAGAAATGGCTAATGCAACACATAAATAGGTGGCAATAAATAATATTGCCTCGACTTCGGTCATTGCAAAACCTACAATTGCAACGCATAAATCCGTGGCAAAACCTACTATTGCCTCGACTTCTGTCATTGCAAAATGTATCAAATGCAACGCATCATTGCGTGGCAAAAACCATATTTATTGCAACAAAATAAAAAAATGTGGCCCAAATTTTTAACCACGCAACTATTTGCAACGGCTGCCAACGACCATCATGTTGTGGCAATTGATACATATTGCCACGATTTGGCCTCTATTGCCACAATTTTCTAGCGTTGCAAAAGCCCAAATTTCTAGTAGTGCGAGTTGCTTCAGATGTAATTATTGAATATTGTACTCTGTTATCGTTATATAGAAATATTATTATGTTGGAATAAGTTCTGTACATGATAGTCGTTGATTCTTGTACATGATAGTTGTTGATTCTGGGATTATCATAAAGGTACAGGGAGTCGGATTCTCACTTCTGATAATCCAGTTCGTTTCATTAACCCAGTAGGAGTCAAACATCATACAAATCCCGTGTCAAACAACTCCTAACTCAAATTAGCCTGTCAAGACCGGTTTGACCGGTCCGACCTTGGTGTAGGTAATCCTGGAGCCATAACTTCCTCATCAAGACTCCAATTGTGCGTTCTATATATGCATTTCGATCGTCTCAACTAGATCTACACAATGGTGTAGTCTAATTGATAATTTGACAATGTTACTGACGGGTCCAGGGACCCGGGGTCCCCAGCGGGCCCACCTCTCGTTGACCAGTCCAAGGCGGCGCCTGGAACAAGCACCGTCCGTATAGGGCAACAACTTCATCTGGACCGTCTCGGCCCACAACCCCAACTGACAACTTAGTCAGGAATACCAGGGCCCGTATCTCGACTATGGGAACAGTCAGAGGCTAGATCCGTACCAAGGCGCCGACCGGGGGCTCCGATTGGGCTCCACCTTACTCATGGCCGCCTCCCCGACCGGCAGGCTGGTCGGGAGGCTAGGCCCAACTTACCAGCGGGCCCCAGGAGTAGGTACAAAAGGATAATGATGAGCCTTGGGGGCAACTTGTCATACACGGCCAACCACTCCACGAGGGTTATAGTCCCCTCTGCTGTGGCAGCAGGGCGTCACTATTCTACCTGCTTGTCCTCGCGAAAGGGACGGGGCGCAACGTCATTATGACATGGCGGACACATCTCCATCACGCCGGAGTGATAAGGTGTGGTGCCAGAGACGGGGCGTGACTGCCATGCCGTACCTATCGGCACGGGCTCGCCCCCTCAACCAACGGAGCATGACGCACATAGACAAGGTAAGACGCTTGCCCCACGACGCAGGACTTGAACGGTGGACGACGGAGGATTCCGACTGATAGAGTTGGCGGACCCGACTGACAGAGTCGACGACCCCGACCGATAGGGCTAGGAACTCTTTCTCCATCAACCTTTTTCTGCCCGTAGTTCCCCTATAAAAGCTGACCCCCCTTGGGCTATAAAAGGGAGGGTCAGCCGCCTAGGCAAAAGAGCGCGAGGGGAAGCGCCTGACGTTGAAGGATAAATTAAGCTGGCTTTGCAAGATAAACTGCAAAGATGGATACGAAGGTTAAGAAGATTGATTGGAAAGGGGGGAAAGAATTGTGTTTTTCATACAAAAAAAACTCAAGATGCTGATCATGTTATCTTGCACCGTGTTCTTGCTTCTAGGTTTTTTGGGCTTGCCTCAAAGAAACTATTGTTTTTTTAGCACTCAATTTCTTTTGCCATATAGTTTATGTTAACTTGGCATCCTACTAATTCCAAAATTTTGCACGCTATGAACAACGGCAAGGTCGTATCGAAACAATTGGCATGATTTTATTGAGAGATATAAACAGCAATTGAAATAGAACCAAGAGTGGGTCAAGTCACATATTTTACCACAGTGAAGCACTTGTCGAGACGACTGGAATGCGTATATGGACCACCTAATTTGGACGGCATGACCATACCATATTGAGCATGATTGTCGACGATAATTGATCTAATTATCATGGATGATGAGCTTTCTTTTGTTTATATACTACTGCCGTGATGACTAATTAACTGCACATTTTGGATTCATTGTCTTCTTTATCAGTGTATATAATTTGGCCCTATCCTAACAGTTTATTTCAAAACTAAAGTAACTGCACATTTTGCAAACGAAAGGAAATATACCATTTATTAATATTTATTATACCATTTTGCATCCATACTTATATATATATATAACGCTTAGGATGACCACGGTATGTATGATGCATGAACATAAATGAGAACCTTAATTATCCCCTCAACCACAAGGCACACTAGGTAGCCATGATTGCTGCTCCCTTCTTGCCCCGCTGCTCGCCTCAGTAGGCATGCCAGTGCACATGATATATTTAAGCTAGCTACGGATTGCTCTCTGTATATATGAATGGAAGGCACAAGGAAACAGCCTAGCACTTGTGACTTGTCCTTCACTCGTATGCGCCGCAAGGCTCGCTTGCAATGGTTACATCTTAATGGATATTTCATGTATGTATAGAACACAGGAGAGGACATAGTTGAAGGTATGATTATGGAGGACAAAGAGGACCAAGAAACGTATGATAGAGAGAGGTACATAGGAATAGAAGGCATCGGGAAAGGTTCTAGGACGATAACATAGGGTTGCCTTGCGGCGGCGTCCTTTCACACGGGGCAGCGCGTGGAGCTGTGGCGGGAGTGCAAGGCAGCGGTGTCAAGGATGCCTAGGTGTCACCGTGCAGGTGTAAAAAGTGGCAGAAGCAAGGCACCGCCGTGTGGACATATAGCTGTTGCAGGTTTCCTACTTCCAGTAAGCAGGAACACCTGCGATGATGCTGTGCTCGGCATTGGCGAGTCATGCATCATTTCTCTGGTGCCATGCTCCTCCGCGGTGACTTCTGGTTCTCTGGGATCTGCATTGGTGGCCGTTATGCTAAAAAAGTACTAGGCAAAAATGAAGATTATGTACTGTTTTTTCATATTACATATGACTGTGTTATGTACACAGAATATATACTACAATCTTGAACTGAAACTGACCACTCAAAATACAATGGTGTTGTCACTTGACAGCAATGGATTTTCAAGTCCAAAGTAAAAACGTTGCTAATCTAAGAGAAAGCAATACTAACAATCATGCCTGCAAAATCCAATGTAAAAGCGTTGCTAATCTAAGAGAACGGAATACTAACAATCATGCCTGCAAAACTAATGACATCGAGGATTCCCTATATATTCTTGATCCGCCACATGACATTCCAAAGATACACATGTACAAGTTTGATAAAAAGCTTACTTTTCCGGTGTATGCTTTGCAGAGAGATGGGAGGTAAGGTACAATCTGTGGCAACATCAAACATCGCAAAGGCACGTAGTCTCGTGGCAGCAGCGGTGGAAAATAGATGATTAAGTGCTTGAAGGGCATGTAGCGCAGGGGAAAGTAGCATAGCTGCTTAGATCTCGTCACCGGCGATGCTGATCGGCAACACAGCAGCGGTGGGGTGGAGGTGGATCCAAAGCCAACGCATGCATGGATGGCGAAAGCTAGGAAGATAGGGAGGGAGAAGAAAAAGCCTATCTGCTTTCTAATATGCATGGGCGTCCATTTCACTGGTTGACTTTGTTACGTACGTGGTGCTCCAAATCCAAATCCAGACAGGAAGGTCGAGGAACAGTGGATTGAACCGGTCGGGAGGACCGCCGGGCGACATGGCCATAAATGCAGTTGGATTGGGTACATAATCCCATCGGTTTACGTATGTGGTGCTGTTAACATGTATTGAACTCGTTGCACTCTACTGCGTGCCAGCGAGCTCCTCATGTAGTACAAACTAAAGATAAAGTGCAATTATTAGTACTAGCTCTACCATGCGTAATCAGTTCAAGATTGTACTATATATTCTGTGTACATAACACAGTCATAGTTTAGTTGAGTCAAGCTATGGCAGTGTGTGATGTGTTTGAATACCAATTGATGGCAAGCAGCATATATATTCTCCCTTGTATTTTTGGGTTTGACGAGCCCAAGAGCAACAGAAATAATGTAGCGGAGGAGCTAGAAAGATTGAGCTACTGGGAGACCGAGGCTATAGCACAGTGTCCACCTCTTCTTTCCTATATATAAGAATGGAAGGCTTTAGGAAGAAGGCCCTTGAAATGTGGCAGTGGAGAATTGGCGGCTCATGCATGGTAGTTGGGTACTGCAGCCATCCTGCGGGGAGATGCATATGCAGCTCATGCGGCAGAGCGGAGCGGATCGTTCCTCGGCAGTTGTGTCGCCTGCTATCGGACTGGCACTGGGTCGAGACATTGTGTTCGGGCAGTACCAGAACTTTAGAGCATAGTACCTACGGCCAGCCTACCATGCTGGCAGCGGACGCAGTCTGGCAGCCTCTTGTTTAGCTGCCAACACCGCTTGGTGCACACAGGCAACGGCACTTCAAATCAGCCTGCAACGTGCACACAACATGCTTGGTGGACTTCCGGTACGTCATCTATGTATGGTTGCGACGTGCATGCTTCTCCTGAGCTCATAAGAGCAACTAGTTCCACAACCACTCATGGAGTGCATCATCCTTGTAGACAATTTCGGATGCGACATCGCATTAGAGTCGTAGAGTCAAGGAGACCGAGGCTGGACGCCATACGGATGGATGTAATTAAATTTTGTGTTTATCAACTATACATACTATTCATATCATGTTCATGCATTTTTTGTACCTATAAATAATTGTTTCCTAAATATAATGGTGAATTTCTTTTCCTAATAATGTATTTTGGGAATAGAATTGGATCATTTTATATCTGACTTTTGATCTGAACATTATCTTTTAGGTCCACTTCATTGATGGTTTCTCTCTACTTTCTACGATTACTGTAGCAATAATTTCTACGCGCTCCCAACAAATATGATGATTTTTTTCAAAACAAGCGCTCACCAAGTATTAAGATACTAATAGATTACTAGTATGCTACTTTTTCCCTAATAATGAATATTAGTTATATATGGTGGAAATGAGCACTAGTATAAATGTATTATTTGGACCACTAATCCCTCCGTTCCAAAATGTAGGTTGTTTTGACAAATCTAGATGCATAGATTTTGCAATGCATCTAGATATACATTGTGTCTATAGCTATAGTAAAAATTATGCATCTAATTTAGCTAAAACGATCTACAATTCGGAACGGATGGAGTAGATAAGATGGATCAAACGGTTAGGTAGATTTGTAAGAAGTATATATACTGGTATCCTTACTAGCAGTATATGTAGTGCACCCCTAGAAATCCTTCAACTGACTAGTGTACCATATACAATGCTTTGTGACTAGCAGTATGTACATTTTAATTTAGACTAGCACAGACTTACCTCTCCACCGTTCACAGTGTTTTCAGTTTGTACGCAACCGTTAGGAAGGAAAGAGCAATACCAATTGGAAGAAAAAATTCTATAGGAGTGGAAGGCGCCAGGAAATATGCTAAAACATAAGCTGTTAGTCCACGGACATGGTATTTATATGAGGTCCATGATGTGTGGACGATAGGAAAATGGTGGGTCCGTGTCGTGGTGTGACATTGGCCAGGGTGATCATTAAGAGCCAGTGCAGCCTGCAGCGGAACAGAGTGAAGCATGCAAACTTGCTAAGCTACTCTCAACGACTAAGCTCCATCCCGGTTACCATGATATTCCCAAAATAAAGGTGACCGGTTTATCGCCTGTCTTATAACAAAGTTATCACGCGTCTTAATTTTCTTGATGCCCTTGTCTTATTTCCTTCGATCGTCTTAACCAGCCACCAAGGACAAGCAAATTAAGTATAGCTAGTAGCAGTAGATGATGCCGATCAAAGAGGAGAGAAGCATTTCGATGGGTAAAGGTATATAGGAATAGAAGGCATCGGGAAAGGTTCTACGATGGTAACAGAGGAGTGACTTCTGTGGCATCATCCCTGAGGTGCAAGACTTCAATGGTGTGGCTGCGGCTATAGCAGCTTGCACAGGGCAGCGCACGACGTGTCGGAGGTGCAGCTGCAGTGCTAGGAAGCGGCGTCAAACCCCCCGTATGGACATGTATGTGCAACCGTCATAGATTTCTTACTTTAGGAGTGTGCAACTAATAAGAGATTAATCAAGTCATGGAACAGCACAATTAAACTGGAAATGAAGGAAAATTTTTATGGAGTTTCGCCACGTGGTTGACCTCTCTGCAAGATAAACTGCTTGCAAACTGGGATTGGACAGATTTGATCTTGCACGTTTCGTTTGGGCTTGCGTTTTAACGAGTTTGGAGTGAGTCACATGAACACGGACAACACATAATAAATTTTTCTTCTGTCTTCAAACTTCTACCTATTGTCCTATCAACGTCCCTGCTTCATCCGATCCTTGCAGTCTGTTAGATTGCGGGCTTTGAGCGACCTGGGATAAGAGATTGACATCCGCCTCGTGCACCAGATAAGCGGAGCTTATACTCTACAAGCTCATGGTCGCTCTGCTAGCTTCCAGCAGCCACTGATCAATAAGTCAAATCAGAGGTTCTAAATATCTTAAATATAAATACTTAAACTTATAAGAATTATCATATTCTGAATTCATGAAACGTTCAGCATAGAGGAACCACCGCGCAACATGTGCACACCATGCAAGACTCGTAGATAAGCAAGTATTTAACTTTTCATTGCTCTCTGCTGCAAGCGAGCTTCTCATGTAGTACCGAATAAAGGTATCAAAATAGTTAGCGCTGGAGCTACCATTACTTATGTGACTACTCTGACAGTTGTGCCACCATTTGTTCGCATAAGTTGTTTGGCTCCAGAGCGTCTCGGACCATTAAAAAAACAAGGTAAAAAGGCTGGTAGCTGAGCTCGATTATATCCATTATAATTAAATATCTGACGTTAGTTGAGTGAAGATACGGAAATATGTAACGTGCTTATATACCAAGTGATGACAAGCATATATATTTCCCCCTTTTATTATTGATGAGTTTGCCGCCACGCTCTAGGAACTTATATGAGCAACATAAGTCCTAAAGTGGAGGAGAAAGATCGAGGTCTTCTGACCCACAGAGACCACCACTTCGTCTTTCCTATATAAAAGAATGGAAAGCATTAGGAAGGAGGCTAGCAAAGAAACCACCTGCCGTCTATTGGTGCATCCACATGCTTGTTCCCTGGAATGTGGAAGTGGAGAATCGATGGCTCAGGGTAGTTGGGTACTACAGCCAGCGTGGGAGAAGATGGAAATGCAGCTCATATGGCAGAGCAGGGAGGAGCGTTCCTCGGCAGTTCAGTCGGCTGGTTTTGGACTGGCGCCCGTCGTGCACATGGCTGATCTATCACGTAGGCGTGGAATATGTAGCTGGTGCTGGTTCGAGACACTGTGTTGGGGCAGTACCAGAACTTGAGAGCACAGTACCATGTGTCGCAATCGCAACCACCAAATAGGAGTTTCTGGCCGGCCTACTCTGCTGGCAGGGCAACAGTCATGGTGGCCTTTTAGCTTCCCGTTGGAACACCCTGTTGCTCCTTCGACCATTCCCCGGATCCACATTAATAAGACTCCTCACACCATGATTGTGTTTGTCTCCTATACGTGCTATTCATACCATTTTATGCATTTTTCATACATACAATCATGGATTCCTAAATTGTAATATATATGGTTAATTCTTTCTGCTAATAGTGGACTTTGGGAACAGAATTGGGATCGTTTTGTATCTGATATTTTATCTGCACCATTATATTTTAGGCCTATTTCATGCATATGGATGGGTTCTCTCTACTTTCTATGGCTAATGTTGTATCAATGCCCTCTAAACCAAATGACGATTTGTTCTAACAAACACTCATCAAGTATTAAAATATATAATAGATTACTAGTATGCCATTTTTTTCCTAATAACGATTACTAATCCTATTATAGTGGGAATGAGCACTAGTATGAATATATTATTTGGACCACTGTATATATATGAAGAGTCAAACGGTTAGGTAGATTTGGTCTGAAGCATATTGGTGCCTTAGTATCGAATAGTGCACAGTAAAAATCCTTTAACTGGCTAGTGTACCATAGTACATGCTTTGAGTTGAGAGTAGCAGTATATATATTTTAGACTAGCTCAGCCTTACCTCTTCTCCGTTCACAGCGAAGCTTTCTGTTGGAAAGCCAACCCATTCAGTAACAAAGAGCAATACAAATTGAAAAAGACAAGAGTTGAATAGGGGTGGAATGAAAGTGCCAGGAAAAATGGAACCCCAAGATTTATCCATCAGCCGTTATTCCAATGAAATGGTATTTGTACGGATATTGATTGATATCGACATGTTTATGATCCGATGGTTCCATTTCCCTAAACTGGCTTTTCCGTTATTATTATCGTGGCACCAGCGATGGCAGCTAATAACGAGGAGCTACCGTTGGCAATTTTTCTTTTATTTTCTTTTTGGAAATGGGCAACGCCACCGGTTGGAAAGCAGGCAGTAATAACAAACATTATTATCACTGCCACCTTTAAATCCAACAACACCCAAACTTGCAGTGTGATGGACCCTTAAGAACCAGCAGCGACAAGCTTCCCTGTAGTAGTGATTGATCACACATACCAAAATGACGAACTGTGTTTATGCATTTGAAGAATATACTACTGGTGGGTTTTTGACGAAACTTATTGAGACCAAAAAGCATGATGTACTCGAGTAGGTCTATTTGCTTCTGAATTTAGTATTGCTGCAGCCGGCTGTCAGGCAGTGTTGACAGGGTGTTAATATTTTCAGCCACTAATGAATCATGTGATGAAAAAGGAAAAAGTTAAGAAATAGAATGGACGATCAATTCTTGAATGCTTGTCTAGCCAAATTCACTGATGAGATGATTTCAAGAAGATTAATTATGATGATAATAAGGTAAAATTCTATTCTCATTTACGTCCAACACATGCAGGACATATATCAGTAGTAGAAGGATGAAGCTTATCAGTAGTACAAGTGGACAACAGTCAACAGGTGGAGGAAATAGTTGAGGGGATCAAAGCTAGCGTCAAGGTAGTTACGATGGGTAACAGTACAGTGGCCTGTAAGGAGCATACGTACAGGTAGCATTGCTGCACTCTACAAAATACTTTATGTCAACTTTGTCACAGAGTTAGCATGTATCTGTATGCTGATTAAATATAATAGAAATGCACTCATTTGTTTTTTATTTAAATAAAATAAAAAGCACTCATTTCGAGCTCTGCCCCGCAGCCGCCTCCCCTCCTCCCCCGCGGCCACCACCTCCCCTCCTCTCTGCGGCGGCGCGGTGTACTGCGCAGCACGAGGTGTGGGGCCGCACGTGGTGCGGTATTTTTTTATTTTTTTTTGTTTTGTGAAAATGCTGATGGTCCAATTCATGACCACTGACCCTAGTCCAACAGGTTTTCGAACCGGCGTTGTTGCTATTTTTGACCGACGGTGATAGAATGATGTGTACTATTGTGTTCGATCAAGTGCCCAACTTATATGCCGTGGATCGTGGTGGCTGTGGGATGTGTACATTCAATTGGGTGGTTGATAGATTTAATGAAATCAATCAAACGGATGGTAACTTCCAGAGTACGTGGCTTAATTAATGAGGAGCACTTTTTTTTTGCCCAAGATTATAGGAGAGAAGTACTAGTGTGCCACGCAACTATTGTCACCCACAAATTAAAGCAATAACAATTACTATGGATGATTCTATTGAGATGATCCAGCCTCAGCCTACTGTCGCAGCCGCCCCTTGTATTTTCTTTAGTCTGCGGGCACCAGCTGCAAGGACAACTTGAGGTATATAGGATAAGCGAGCGAGGAGGTATGCCAATAGAAGGAAAAAGAGAAACACGTGCAGTACACATCTTTGCCTGTACGGAGAATGGAAGGCACTGGGAAATAGGCTAGCGATTGTGTCCACATCTCAGAACTCAGAAATACAGCCTTACAGCTAAAGTTTCTTCATAAATTCTACAATCACGATGATCTCCCCTGGGTGCATCTCACTTGGAGATGTCGTTATGCTAATAGAGTACCTCCCTATGTGAGGAAATCGGTTGATTCTTTCTGGTGGAAGGACATCATGTTTCTTGCTGATAATTTCTTTATGATAGCCTCATGCAAAGTTCAGCAGGGTAACTCAGTCAGGTTTTGGTGTGATCTTTGGGATCTTGGTGTCTTAACAGTAATGGAGATTCCACAGCCTTTCTCCTTTGTAAGAAAGGAAAACATCACAGTTGCAAAGTTCCTTGCTAGTTCAGAGGAAAGAAATTTTAGATATCCTCTATACTTTAAAGCTCAGCAGCAGTGGAATGAGATCCAGACCTTGCTCCTTAATTTGGATAGAAGAGCTTTTCGGTGCATGATGAGTGGATTTATTTATGGGGTTTACTTGTTTTAGCCAGCAAATAGGCGTATAAAGCTTTGCCTGGAACCATCCCTGCCTCACCCCTTTTCAAATGGCTTTGGAAATCAAAGTTGCAGAACAAATATAAGTTCTTCTTTTGGCTTCTTCTTCGGGACATATTTGTGACATTCAGGTAATTAGAATTATAAACACTAGATTTTTGTGTGAAGTGTGTATGCTTGCTATTGTGTATGTGTGTCAAATTTAAGTACAAAAGAAAAAGGGTATTATTGTAATTCTGTAAAATATAGGCTCTTTAGTGTTAAATGGGTAAGAATGAGGGATAAAATCCAAAGCATAGCAAGGTTGTGACACCCTAGGTGTCCAATTTGAATCACATTAGGAGAGAAAATGTAATAAATATGTTGAATTACATGAAATTTGGATGTTTATGTGAAAATAAGGACTTAGGTGTGATTAGTGCAAAAGTATGGGTCCTTTTATGCAAAATAATTAAAGTATAAAAGCCATTTTCAAAGTTTACTTAGGGCCAAAATGTAAGAATGCAAATCATCATGACATTGCATGAAAACTTGCAATTGTGTCCAAAACTGCATGAAATCTACCTCAGTAAGGACAAAACCTATTTAAATACAACTTTTGTTCAAAATTTAAAATGTAAAGCTGTGTACTTTGGGTTTTTGTGACGCCCTGAAAATTCACCAAATTAAATTACGCGCTAAGATGTTTTTGTTCAAAGCTTTGTCGTCGTCGAAACTCGTTCAACCCTAAAACCCTAACCCTCTCCCGGAGACGCCGCCGTTCAGACGCCCGACTCCAGCTGTCTGCCCAGCCCTTTTTAATATCTGTGCCCTCTTTTACCTCGTCACCGTCCCATTCCGCACCGCCCGTCGGTCTGTCGACCACGCGCGACCGCGTATCCGCGATCCACGCCGACGCGATTCTCCCTCCCTCTTTTCTCCTCACGCAGCGTGCGAATGTCGCGCGCGCGTGGCCGACTAGCCGGGGTTGCCGCCGCGGATATCGCCGGCGCGCGTCACCCCCCCTTTTCGCCCTTTCTCTCTTTCCCTTTTTCCTTCCATCATTTCTTTCCCTTTTTCTTTTTCCCAATTTCCTTTCCTTCTCTTTTCTTTTTCCCCTTTTCTTTTCCCATTTCTTTCCCTCCCTTTTCTTTTCCTTCCTTTCCCTCCTCCCTTCTCCTCCCTCCTCCTCTTTCCTTCCTCTGCTCCCGAGCGCCGCGCACGAGCCCTGCCCGGCCTTCCTCCGCGACGCGCACGCGCAACGCGTGGCCGCGCGCCGCGCCGTGCCGGCCGCCGCTCGCGCCCCCGCCCTTGCCCGCGCCTCACCGCGCCGTGCGCGCACGCGCGCGCCCTGTCCCGCGCATGCCGCACCGCCCGCCGCTGGCGCTCCGCCCCGCCGCGCGCGCTGTCACTTCCCTGCCACTGTGCCGGCACAGCTCTCCCCCACGTGCGACGCCTAGGCCCGTGCCACCACGCTACGACGGCCGCGAGCGGCCAAACGCCATTAATGGCCGCTCGCGGAGCCGCCGGCCGAACCCCCCCTCCACCGCCTTCCCCGGCCAATAAATAGGGCCTTCGCGCAGCCCCCGACCACCACCACCGCCCTCGCCACCGCGCGCCCCCTCCCCAAGCTCGCAGCGCTACCGCCGCCCGCGGCTCTGCCGCCGCCCGCCGCCCGCCGTGGGCACGCCCCCTCGCTCCACCTCGGTCCAAGGTGAGACCGGGGATGGGATCCCCTTGCTCCCCTCTCCCTCATCCCCCTACCCCGGGCCGCCCTTGGGCCCTGGCCGGCCGAGGTGGCCGCCGCCGCCGCCCCTTTCCCCCTTCCTCTGTTTCAGTCACGGGGGGGAGAGGAGGAAGAAGGGGCATTTTGCCCAAGGACCCCCCCTATGCGTCACATTGCATAAAAGCCCTTCCACCTCTATCTATTCAAGTAACTAGCCTCCACCATGTAAGCTTAATATCAAATAGACCCCTAACTCTTTCTAATATACCCCAAATATTTCTAGAAATTATAACCAAGTCCTTTCTATTTCATAACTGTTTACGAATAAGCCCCTGAACCCCTGTTTAACCCCCGAACCCTCTTCAACTCGTCATTTTATGCGCCAAACGATCTCCGATCGACCCGAAACTTTACCACGCCCTTTCTAGTATAGTTCTAACCATGCCATTAAGAAACCACCCAAAAATATTACCCCTGTCTCCATAACTAAATTATTTCCGATTCAAGCCCAACGATAAAAGCTTTTAGTTCTTTCGCTTGATTGTGTGCCTGTTTGTTTGCGTCGTAGGACACGGAGTGAACGAGGAAGGTTCCGACTGTGATCAAGCGAACGAGGACCAGTTCTGCGACCCTGAACCCGAGGGACAGTGCTTCGATCAAGACCTCCCGCAGGGATTTGATGATGGCAAGTTCAATCCTGCCCTTTGATGCATGTTTCTGTCCTAGTTTTTATAAACACAACCCAGTAGCCTGTTTTATAAAATTGCATGGTTTTGCTTGTTGAAAACACGGTAGGATAGCCACCCTTGTTCGTGATAACCATACATTGACCACCTGTTTTTATAAAGAAAATGCGTGTGTGGGAAGGGATAAAATGTGGTTTTGAAAGACGAGTCAGACGGGATGGATGGCATTTCTGTGTGAATTGCCGTTGGTGTGCTCGTACCTGTGTGGTTGAGCGAGGAAGGGAGATATCCATCTTGTCACCCCTAAGGACCGAGTTGATGTGTCATCTCACCTAGCTTCCTGTCGTGCAAACCACTTGACCGTTGTATGGGCAACGGCTTAGTATAAATCCCACTAGTTAGACTGATAGCCATCAGGAGGGCTGAGAGCAACGGGTGATCAAGGAGAAGGGATAAGCTCTATGTGACTTATGCCCCGGTTAAACCTCGGAGATAGGTCGAATGACCCCTTGATGGATCCCGTGGTGGCTAGTCAGGTCTAGCTAAGTTGGGTAACGGCTTTGTTGGGATCTGCACCGACACTAAGGTGATCGTGCTGTGGTACCCCACCTGTGGGTAAAGTTGCACACCTCTGCAGAGTTAAAATCTATTCGAATAGCCGTGCCCACGGTATTGGGCAAGTTATGGTGTGGTCACATAACTAGTGTTTCTCTCTGGGAATGGCTGGACTGAGGTGGGTTATGTGGAAAGTGTCCGGCAGTTGCGCCGTGTGCTACGGCGGACGGGGAATCCGGTAGCATCTTAGAAATTGGATTCTGTGTGAGTCAACATCATGTGCTCCTTGGTACTAGAAAACTTGTTTTGAAAATGTTTTTAAACGAACTTTTGCATACAACCGAGTTTTCCGCAAATGAACCATAACCTTATCCTTGGATTGTCCTGTGCATTGATTTCTGTTATACCCCCCCTCCGTGGGTGTGATTGGACTTGCTGAGTACGTTTGTACTCACCCCATTCTACCTTTTTACAGCAGAAGATCCAGACTACCTCCCCGAAGACGTCGAGTAGGGTTTCGTCCTGCACCCAGTCTTGCCTGTGGTTAGGGCCACTGTTGGAGTTCCGCATAGCGCAAGACTCTAATGACCCTCTTTTCGTAGCTAGTGTAGTAGTGTGGGTTTTAGTTGTAATCCTCGCGATAGTGGCGCTTCACTGCCCATTACTGCGTAGAGTTATACGGTGATGTACCATCTGATGTAATAAAAGTGTTATCAGCCTACTGGGACTGATAAAACATCACTTTTAAGTCTTCCCTGATGGGGGGACGCTTCAGGTGGTATCAGAGCCGTAGGCTGGCCGTAGGACGTGACACTAGAGGCGAGACCCTTTTTCCAGACCCTAGGAGTTGTTCTGACTTAGTTCTTTTCCTGCACAAACACTCACCGCTGGTTCTTGCCCTGTTCCAGATGGCTGACAATGGATGGGTTGACGGAATCTGCCACGCAGAGCCCGGCCTTCCTAAGTTATTAATACTCATCCTGGAACGCATCGGAGTTATGGAACCACCAGAGTATGCCTACCGAGAATACACCTTCAGGGGCACCCTTCGGTGCGACATGATGGTCTTTGTGGGAAGAAGCATCCGCTACCCCGATGTGGACCCCTGGTTTATCTCCACCTCTGGCTTTCGCTTCCCTGACACCTACCGAAAGGCCGCCCGTAAAGCCCTGCGACGACTGCGTGTGATCTACAAGCACCACCTTCAGCGGACTCCTATGGGATTTTTCCCACCTACTGAAGGAAGAGGACGCACTTGGATTGCCCGAATGAGAGGACTCGGAAGAGAAGAAGAAGATCTAGAAGATACGGTCTCCCACCTATCCATCTACCTTACCGGCTTGGATGAACTCTACCGCGAACAGGCGACACAACTGAAGCAGCTAATCCATAGGGCAGAAAAGGCAACCTAGGAACTGGAGGAACAACAGATAAGAGCCGCACGCGCCGAGTATTCCTTAGTCGCTCTCCAAGCCCAGATGAAGGAATACGAAAGCCGCGGAGGAATAGGTGGATGGATAGAGGAAGAGGAGGAACCCGAGGAAACCCATTGGGATAAAGGTACTCAGACCGAAGACGAGGTGATGGATCGGTGCCTCCCAATAAAGAAGCGCCCTATCAGAATCGAGGAAGAATCCCCATGCTAGGAGTAGCACTCCAAGCTAGAACCCTACCCTAATAACCACGTATCCATGGAAACTGTACCCCCATATTGCAATAATAAATGTTATCTACTCCCTTTTATACCTGTGCTGGATTGTTTACCCTGTCCTTATTTCAGATGGCTGAGGAAGGATGGACCCAGGGCAATTGCCAAGCTGCACCTGGCTTTCCCAGCCTTTTGATCAATGCCCTGGAAAGCCTTGGCGTTACGGAACGCCCAAGGTACTACAGCAGAGAGTACGAACACCATGGTACCCTCCGCTGCAGGGTGATCCTGGTCATCGCCAGGAGCAACCGCTACCCCGACATTCAGCCGTGGCGAGTGACTGCCATAGGATTTAGGCACCAGGACACCTACCCCTTGACCGTCAGAAAAGCGCTCCGTTACTTATGCCGGATTTTTGAAGGACACCTCGCTGCCACACCAGTGAGGTTCTTCCCGCCGGCCATCAGAACCCCAGTTTGGGAAGCACGCATGAGAAGTCTGGAATGACGCCGCCTTGAAGAAGGCCCTTACCAAGTAGCTACTTATCTAGCCACCTTGGACCAACTCTTTGATGAGCAAGCCAACCTTCTGAGAGAGCAGACCCATCGAGCCGAGCAAGCAGAGCTCGCAGTAAGACTGCAGCAGATCCGAGCAGCCCAAGCTGAGGCAAGAGCCGCAGCCGCGGTCAGCAGCGAAGCAGTCGCCCAAGAGAGCCTCAGGCAGGCCTGAGACCGGCGTATGCAAGAATGGACCCAAAGCGGAACACCAGTCCCGGCAATTGGAGAAGACCATGTTTTACTCGGGACACCCGTCATAGGATGGGGACCTCTCTTTGGAAACACACAAGCCCCACCCGAGAACCCTGAAAGTTCTGCTGCCGCCATTGAAAGGGATGCTGCAGCGCAACCCTTGACAGATGGGAATCCAGAGAACAGCGAGCAAGGATTACTCACACTCCTCGCCCCAGAAGAAGGCACGCCCCGCGAGTAAAATAACCGACGCCACCCTAGCGATGTGTCCCCAACCGCTTTTGTTTAAGTCTTGCCCTTAGGCCTGACCCCGGACGAGTAGTACGAGACCTAGTTTTACCCCCAAGCTGTACCCCCTTGCAGTAATGAAGTTGTTTGTGCTTGTTGCTTGTGATGTTGTGTGCTGGTTTGTTGTGTGCTGCTTGTTTATGTGACTACTGGCAGAAGGTAGATTCTACCTTATATACGAATTAAACAACTTAAACATCACATAATCGTAACCCCACTCTACCCAATCAACAGATGGCTCCCCGGAGCGTCGCGAGGGCCTCCCGTAGCCGGAACCCCGCAGCCGCTGGTGCCGAAGCGCAGCCTGTTGGACAAAATCTCCCTCAGGGAGAACAAGAAGTAAGCCAGAACCGAGGAGAAAATCAAGGAGGAGAACAACTACCACCACCCCCACCCCTCGGGGACCTGGCACAGATAATCCACAACCAGACCCTCATACTGGAAACACTGGCCAACGCCCTCGTTAACCGGCAACCACGAGGGCAGAACATGAATGACAAGCTGACAGCTTTCCTAAGGACCAAGCCACCCACCTTTGCCGGATCCTGCAACCCTTTGGATGCAGATGACTGGTTATGAGTAATTTAGAGGAAACTCGAACCGTTTGAATGCCAGGACCGAGACAAAGTCCTTCTGGCAGCCTACCAACTCACCGGAACAGCATTAGCCTGGTGGGAAAATTATTGTGCCGCAGCTGCCGCAGCTGAGGATGCCTCTACCATCACTTGGGAGGAATTCGTGAAGGAGTTCCGCCGTTATCACATCCCTTCGGCCACCATGAAGCGCAAAGCGGATGAATTCCGCGCACTGCAGCAAGGGAGCATGACGGTGGAAGAGTACACTCACCGGTTCATAGAGTTGGCCCGATATGCACCGGAGGAAGTGAACGACGACGACAAGAAACAAGACATGTTCAAGAAGGGACTGAACCCAGAGCTCCGGACCTTGCTTACCCCTCAGATCTATCCAGACTTCAATACCCTGATGAACAAGGCTATCCTTACGGAAAGGGCCAAAACCGAAGAGAGGAAGGATAACAAACGCAAATTCCTGGAAAGTAAGGCCCGCCAACAGGACCGTTCCCAAAAGCTGAGGAACTTTAGCTACACTGCACCAAGATCTCAGGCCCCAATGCAGTATAGGACTCAGTCCCAAGTGACAGGACCACGGGCCCCTGACACGCAGCTTAGGAGCCAGAATACCATGAGGGCCCCGCAGAGTAATGCAAGCCTGGTCGCCTCCAACAACAACAATGTTAGGGCCTGTTTCAACGGCCGTGAGACAGGGCATTTCATTGCCAATTGCCCTTATGCCAAGAGTAAGCCGACTATATCAGCCTTCTCCAACACGGTGAATGGACCCAGACCAGCCTTGACCGGTGCCAACCGAGTGCCCATCCGCAACAACGACAACAGTCAGCAGATGAAGCAGCCCCAGCAGTCATTTGGACGAGCCCGCGTCAATCACATCAACGCGCAGGAGGCTCAAGAAGCTCAGGGCGTAGTGCTCGGTGAGTACCTAGTCAACTCAACTCTGGCAACAGTACTATTTGATTCCGGAGCATCGCACTCGTTCATATCCTCAAGTTTTGTGGAAAAACACAAAATACCTACAGTACTACTAAAAACACCCTTATTTACCCGGACGCCTGGAGGCGACATCAATTGTCAATTAGGTTGTCCACGGGTAAGGATCAATTTAAGTGGGGTAGAATTTCTAGCAGACTTGGTAGTACTTAAGTCTGGGGGAATAGACGTGATCCTTGGAATGGACTGGTTAAGCCGACACAATGGTTTCAGAGGCTGTACTGACAAAGTGGTACACCTAACAAACCCCGAAGGAGTACAAGTAATCTGCCATACCCGGGAAAGTGAGTTTAACCCGATGGTATTTAGCATGTGAGCCAAGCCCTTAGAAGAAGTCCCGGTAGTACACGAATACCCAGATGTCTTCCCTGAAGAACTTCCCGGTATGCCACCGGACAGGGATATAGAGTTCATCATCGATCTTATCCCTGGAACCTCCCCTATAGCCAAGAGACCCTATAGGATGGCGGCCTCTGAGTTGACGGAGTTAAAGAAGCAACTAGAAGAACTACAACGAATTGGCTTCATCAGACCAAGCTCGTCGCCATGGGGAGCCCCAGTTCTGTTTGTCAAGAAGAAAGATGGGAGTATGAGGTTGTGTGTAGATTACCGGGCACTGAATGAGGTTACCATTAAGAATAAGTACCCCCTCCCCAGGATTGATGACCTTTTCGATCAGCTAAAAGAAGCCAAGTACTTTTCCAAGATCGATCTAAGGTCAGGATATTTTCAGCTCAAGATTAGAGAAAGTGACATCCCTAAGACAGCTTTTGTCACCCGTTACCGGCAGTTCGAGTTCACCGTAATGTCCTTCAGACTAACCAATGCCCCTGCCTATTTTATGAACCTCATGAATAAAATATTTATGGACGAGCTGGATAAGTTTGTCATAGTCTTTATCGACGACATACTTATCTACTCCAAGAGTATTCAGGAACATGAGCAACATCTGCGGGTAGTATTGGAAAAGCTAAGAATACATAGGCTATATGCCAAGTTTAGCAAGTGTGAATTTTGGCTGGAGAGAGTAGCTTTCCTTGGTCATATTCTGACCGCGGAAGGCGTAGCAGTGGACCCAGAGAAGGTCGAAGCAGTTTCCAACTGGCAGCGACCGACTAATGTTAGTGAAATCAGAAGTTTTCTTGGATTAGCTGGGTACTATCGGAGATTTATTGAGGGATTCTCCAAGATAGCCCGACCCATGACAGAACTTCTTAAGAAGGAGAAGAAGTTCACCTGGACAGAAACTTGTGAAAGAAGTTTTCAAGAATTGAAGCAAAGGTTGACAACCGCCCCAGTGCTGACCCTACCGGACATTCATCGGGATTTCGTCATTTATTGTGACGCATCCCGACAAGGATTAGGGTGTGTGCTGATGCAAGAAGGGAAAGTCGTTGCATATGCCTCCCGCCAACTCAGGACTCATGAGCAGAACTATCCGACCCATGATTTGGAATTTGCAGCCGTAGTGCATGCCCTTAAGATTTGGAGACACTACTTGATTGGAAATAAGTGTGAGATTTACACCGACCATAAGAGCCTGAAGTATATTTTCACCCAGCCGGATTTGAACTTAAGGCAAAGAAGATGGTTGGAGTTGGTGAAGGACTACAATTTGGAAATCCATTATCACCCCAGAAAAGCGAACGTGGTAGCCGATGCCTTAAGCCGGAAATCCTATGGACCCAAAGATGACCATCTGCGCGAGGAAATGGCACGATTAAATGTGCACATTGTTCCTCGAGGTTTCAGCCATGTGCTGAACATCCAATCAACACTAGAGGATAGAATTAGAGAGGCTTCCGGCGAATAATAAAGATCTGCAGACAACCTGGAGAAAACAAAGCACCGGGTTTCAGAGTGGACGATAAGGGAACGTTATGGTACGAGAATAGGATTTGTGTACCCCAGAATGGAGACTTCCGATGAATAATCATGGACGAAGCCCATAACTCGGCCTACTCCATCCACCCAGGATCCACCAAAATGTATATGGACATGAGACAAAAATATTGGTGGAGTGGGATGAAGGCGGATATTGCACGATTTGTGGCTCATTGTGATACTTGTCAAAGGATCAAGGCCGAACACCAAAAGCCAGCAGGATTATTGCAACCCCTACCCATTCCAGTTTGGAAATGGGATGAGATAGGAATGGACTTTGTGGTAGGCCTACCTAGAACACAGAAGGGACATGATTCCATATGGGTGATAGTGGACCGACTCACTAAATCGGCTCATTTCATACCCGTACGAACTAGTTATGGTGGAGAAAAGCTGGCAAAGCTTTATATGGAAAACATAGTAAATTTACATGGAGTACCTAGCAGAATTGTCTCAGATAGAGAAACCCAATTCACCTCTAGGTTTTGGAAAAGCTTGCATCAAGCCATGGGCACCAAGTTAGATTTCAGCTCCGCATATCACCCACAGACGGATGGTCAAACGGAAAGGGTAAATCAGATTATGGAAGAAATGCTGAGAGCATGCGTCCTGACCTATGGAAAGGATTGGGAGCAGAGCTATCTTATGCAGAATTCTCGTACAACAATAGCTACCAAGCCAGCTTGGGCATGTCGCCATTCGAAGCTCTCTATGGAAGGAAGTGCAAAACTCCCCTGATGTGGTCAGAAGTTGGAGAACGTGCACTAGTAGGACCCGCACTTATAAAGGAAGTAGAAGAAAAAGTAGCGGAGATCCGTGAGAAGTTGAAAGTGGCTCAATCCTGACAGAAGAACTATGCAGACAAGAAAAGGCGAGAAATAAGTTTCAACCCAGGAGATTTTGTTTATCTCAAGGTCTCACCTATTCGAGGAACGCGAAGATTTCAGGTACAAGGAAAATTGGCCCCTCGATACGTTGGACCGTATCGAGTTCTGAAGAGAGTCGGAGCAGTGGCATACCGACTGGAGTTACCAGAGGAAATGTCAGATATACACCCAGTGTTTCATGTCTCGCAATTAAGGAGGTGTTTGAGAGTACCCGAGGAAGAACACGTGCCGGTGGAAACAATAGATCTTCAGCCGGACCTGCGATACCAGGAAGTACCGGTCAGAATTCTGGACACTGTCACTAGGAGGACAAGAAACTTCAAAGTACGGATATGCAGGGTTCAATGGAGCAGATACAGAATAGAAGAAGCGACATGGGAACGCGAAGAGGCCCTAAAGGAGTTTCCCCATCTGTTTAGGAGCCAGCCGAATCTCGAGGACGAGATACATTTTAAGTGGGGTAGGTTTGTGACGCCCTGAAAATTCACCAAATTAAATTACGCGCTAAGATGTTTTTGTTCAAAGCTTTGTCGTCGTCGAAACTCGTTCAACCCTAAAACCCTAACCCTCTCCCGGAGACGCCGCCGTTCAGACGCCCGACTCCAGCTGTCTGCCCAGCCCTTTTTAATATCTGTGCCCTCTTTTACCTCCTCACCATCCCATTCCGCACCGCCCGGCGGTCTGTCAACCACGCGCGACCGCGTATCCGCGATCCGCGCCGACGCGATTCCCCCTCCCTCTTTTCTCCTCGCGCAGCGTGCGAATGTCGTGCGCGCGTGGCCGACCAGCCGGGGTCGCCGCCGCGAATATCGCCAGCGCGCGTCACCCCCCTTTTCGCCTTTCTCTCTTTCCCTTTTTCCTTCCATCATTTCTTTCCCTTTTTCTTTTTCCCAATTTTCTTTCCTTCTCTTTTCTTTTTCCCCTTTACTTTTCCTTCCTTTCCCTCCTCCCTTCTCCTCCCTCCTCCTCTTTCCTTCCTCTGCTCCCGAGCGCCGGTCTTGCACGCCGCGCACGAGCCCTGCCCGGCCTTCCTCCGCGACGCGCACGCGCAACGCGTGGCCGCGCGCCGCGCCATGCCGGCCGCCGCTCGCGCCCCCGCCCTGGCCCGCGCCTCACCACGCCGTGCGCGTACGCGCGCGCCCTGTCCCACGCGTGCCGCACCGCCCGCCGCTGGCGCTCCGCCCCGCCACGCGCGCCGTCACTTCCCTGCCACTGTGCCGGCACAGCTCTCCCCACGTGCGATGCCTCGGCCCGCGCCACCACGCCACGACGGCCGCGAGCGGCCAAACGCCATTAATGGCCGCCCGCGGAGCCGCCGGCCGAACCCCCCTCCACCGCCTTCCCCGGCCAATAAATAGGGCCTTCGCGCAGCCCCCGACCACCACCACCGCCCTCGCCACCGCGTGCCCCCTCCCCAAGCTCGTAGCGCTGCCGCCGCCCGCGGCTCTGCCGCCGCCCGCCGTGGGCACGCCCCCTCGCTCCACCTCGGTCCAAGGTGACACCGGGGATGGGATCCCCTTGCTCCCCTCTCCCTCATCCCCCTGTCCCGGGCCGCCCTTGGGCCCTGGCCGGCCGAGGTGGCAGCCGCCACCGCCCCTTTCCCCCTTCCTCTGTTTCAGTCACGGGGGGGAGAGGAGGAAGAAGGGGCATTTTGCCCAAGGGCCCCCCCCCCTCTTCCCTCTATTTCCTATAAACCCCCCCCTATGCGTCACATTGCATAAAAGCCCTTCCACCTCTATCTATTCAAGTAACTAGCCTCCACCATGTAAGCTTAATATCAAATAGACCCCTACCTCATTCTAATATACCCCAAATATTTCTAGAAATTATAACCAAGTCCTTTCTATTTCATAACTGTTTACGAATAAGCCCCTGAACCCCTGTTTATCCCCCGAACCCTCTTCAACTCGTCATTTTATGCGCCAAACGATCTCCGATCAACCCGAAACTTTACCACGCCCTTTCTAGTATAGTTCTAACCATGTCATTAAGAAACCACCCAAAAATATTACCCCTATCTCCATAATTAAATTATTTCCGATTCAAGCCCAACGATAAAAGCTTTTAGTTCTTTCGCTTGATTGTGTGCCTGTTTGTTTGCGTCATAGGACACGGAGTGAACGAGGAAGGTCCCGACTGTGATCAAGCGAACGAGGACCAGTTCTGCGACCCTGAACCCGAGGGACAGTGCTTCGATCAAGACCTCCCGCAGGGATTTGATGATGGCAAGTTCAATCCTGCCCTTTGATGCATGTTTCTGTCCTAGTTTTTATAAACACAACCCAGTAGCCTATTTTATAAAATTGCATGGTTTTGCTTGTTGAAAACACGGTAGGATAGCCACCCTTGTTCATGATAACCATACATTGACCACCTGTTTTTATAAAGAAAATGCGTGTGTGGGAAGGGATAAAATGTGGTTTTGAAAGATGAGTCAGACGGGATGGATGGCATTTCTGTGTGAATTGCCGTTGGTGTGCTCGTACCTGTGTGGTTGAGCGAGGAAGGGAGATATCCATCTTGTCACCCCTAAGGACCGAGTTGATGTGTCATCTCACCTAGCTTCCTGTCGTGCAAACCACTTGACCGTTGTATGGGCAACGGCTTAGTATAAATCCCACTAGTTAGACTGATAGCCATCAGGAGGGCTGAGAGCAACGGGTGATCAAGGAGAAGGGATAAGCTCTGTGTGACTTATGCCCCGGTTAAACCTCGGAGATAGGTCGAATGACCCCTTGATGGATCCCGTGGTGGCTAGTCAGGTCTAGCTAAGGTGGGTAACGGCTTTGTTGGGATCTGCACCGACACTAAGGTGATCGTGCTGTGGTACCCCACCTGTGGGTAAAGTTGCACACCTCTGCAGAGTTAAAATCTATTCGAATAGACGTGCCCACGGTATTGGGCAAGTTATGGTGTGGTCACATAACTAGTGTTTCTCTCTGGGAATGGCTGGACTGAGGTGGGTTATGTGGAAAGTGTCCGGCAGTTGCGCCGTGTGCTACGGCGGACGGGGAGTCCGGTAGCAGCTTAGAAATTGGATTCTGTGTGAGTCAACATCATGTGCTCCTTGGTACTAGAAAACTTGTTTTGAAAATGTTTTTAAACGAACCTTTGCATACAACCGAGTTTTCCGCAAATGAACCATAACCTTATCCTTGGATTGTCCTGTGCATTGATTTCTGTTATACCCCCCTCCGTGGGTGTGATTGGACTTGCTGAGTACGTTTGTACTCACCCCATTCTACCTTTTTACAGCAGAAGATCCAGACTACCTCCCTGAAGACGTCGAGTAGGGTTTCGTCCTGCACCCAGTCTTGCCTGTGGTTAGGGCCACTGTTGGAGTTCCGCATGGCGCAAGACTCTGATGACCCTCTTTTCGTAGCTAGTGTAGTAGTGTGGGTTTTAGTTGTAATCCTCACGATAGTGGCGCTTCACTGCCCATTACCGCGTAGAGTTGTACGGTGATGTACCATCTGATGTAATAAAAGTGTTATCAGCCTCCTGGGACTGATAAAGCATCACTTTTAAGTCTTCCCTGATGGGGGGATGCTTCAGTTTCTGAGCTTGAACCCTAAACCAATGTTGTAGGGTTTGAAAAAGTCTACAACTTCCATTTTGATCATTTTCTCATTAGAGTTTTAGATCAATGGGAAATTTTGCTTTACTATGAAGTCCCTGGGATTTCTATATTTTGCAATTAAGTCCCTGGAGACCCCTCCCCCTCTCTTCTTCCTCTGGCACCCCTCTGCTCCCCTGCTCCTCACTGCCGCCGGTGCAGAGCACCTCCCCGCCGCCGCTGAGCTACCCGCTGCCGCTCCACCTCCTGCTGCCATCCTCCCCACGCATCACTTGGATGTCGGCCGCCGCCCTAGCCCTCCCCTGCTATCCTTTTTCGCGCGCGCCACGACCACCCGAGCCTCCGCCGGCCGCCACATCGTCGCCGCCGTGTTCCGCGCCCGCATCTGCTTCTCTTCCCTCCCTCTTATGTCCCGCAGTACCAGTAGACAACCTGGACCCATTTGCACCTCTTTTTCCCCTTGCCGTGCACACCCGAGCCCGATCACCACCGCCGCCCCGCTCCTCCCTTCCGGTGAGCTCTTGGCCGCCGTGGATAGCCGCCGTTGACCGCCCATTGCCCTCACCAACCCCCTAGCAAGCTTCCCCAACCCCTGTTCGTGCTCACCAGCCCTTAAACACCATCGGATTCCGGCCGAAGCACCACTGCCGACGACCGCCGCCCGCCGCTGCCCCCTGCTCACCGTGGAGCACCCCTTCCCGACCCTCCTCAACCCCAATTGACCCTATCTCGAGCTTCCCCACACCACCCTGAAGCTTCCCGACCCCTTCCTCGCCGCTCACGACCACCGGAGCGCCGCCCCCGCCGTTCCCCTCCGTCGCCGGCCGCCTGCTCTCGTCGCGCCGCCGCTACAGGCCGTCCCACCCCGATCCCGAGCATCTACAAATGCGCACAGACTTGGTGATGCTCCCATGCCCCTCCACCCTCGCCGCCGGCGATCGCCGTCGCCGGATTTGGCCGGTCAAACCCGCGCCCACTCTCTGATCACGGCCAAGGGCCTCAGGTTGAAATATACAAAAGCCTAGGGGGCTGTTTGTGAAGCTTAAGACTCAGATGAATAGTGCCTATAGGGACCCCTTTGATATTTTTGCTGCAAACTTTGAAATTCCATAGCAATTCAAGGAAAAATCAGAAAAATGCAAACTAAAATTTGTTGGATTCCTTATTCTAAGATCTACAATTTCCTTACAGGGTGACTTTCAATTTCTAAGTAGTTTTTACTCTAATTTAAATGTTAAGTTTAAGTAGTTGGGATCTATAAAAATGCTTAGTAAATAGTAGAAAAATGGTAAAAATGTAAAACCAATTGAGCTAGTTTTATTTTGACATGTAGTACTTAGGAAAAATAAATAACCTACTGTTTGTATAATATTTTTATAATGTATGAGTTTAATCATGGATAATGCTTATTTGATCTTGGGTATTTAATAGCTGCAACTCTGGATATTTAAAAATTATGAAAATATTTTGATTTGAATAGTATAACCTGTACACAAAAATCTAGAACAAAATCTTGAATGTATGTACAGTTGTAAATAATACTCGATATATGTTAGTGCTATTGTTATTTATCCTTGTGGCCTAATTTCTATAAAAATAAAATCTTGACAAATCTACAATAGCCTAGACATAGCTTAATCTATAATTTCAACCCTAGTGCTATGGTAGTTTATGTTATAAAAGTAAAACATGTTATCTAATGAAGCTAACTAGGTTAGTTTATACCCGATAAATGACTGCCCAGTGAAAGAGTAAATGATGTGTGTGATGAGTGAACTGTGTTTTCATTGGATTGCAACTTTATCGTGACATTAAATGAAAGTGTATGCATCCATTAAACTACATCTTTGCATATCATATATACTCAGCTACTCTCGCCGACGGAGACTACGAACTGATCCCGGAACAAGAAGTGGAAATTTCTGAAGACCCGGGGGACATGGTTGGAAATCTAACTGAAGCTCCGAACCAAAGTTCGGAAAACTTTGACACTCCTGCCCCCAGCCCCGCCAACGAAGGCAAGCCCTGGTGCATAACCCAGTATTTCAAATTACTACATTTATGCAATTCTATACTTATATATTATATCTCGCATTAGGTCTAGGAGATGAAATGGAACCCTAGATGCATGAATCCTAGGAACTTATGTATTGCACCTGAGTCCATATCGAATAGATGCTCTACTAATAGGACCGGTAGAAGTCAGGTGATTTCCTATCACTCGCGCGATATAGGAGTTGCAATGTTTACATTCCTGTAATCACTATAAGGATGACGGACGGGATTTATGTGAAGTATCATGGTTGAGATGATACCCCGTCTGTGTTGATGAATTTGGTTAAGGTCACAGTGTGTGGTAGCGGTGATTAAGCATTTGAAAGTACTAGCCACATGCCACGAAATATGGTAAGCGGTAAGCCTAGTAACCAATCGGCCCGAGGAGTGCACATACCTCCCACCACTCGTATTTGGTTTTTCCGGTTACTCGCTTCGACGTGTGGGAATACGTGTTGCAGGGCAACCAGGAGTATGATCATGTAGTCGCGCTATAGACATACGTCGTGCATATTGGTTATGCGTATGGTCCAGCAGTCGCTTGTGGTGGATCTGATCCACGAGTTGGAATGAAAAATAAACGGTTGCTTCGGAACGATCTCTGGATGTTCCAAGCGTGTGAGTTAGGTTTACCCTTGCAAGGCTGAAATTCGATTCAGGAATCATCCGTTTCTCGCGGAGACTGAGACTGCTTGATCCCTTTGCCACATAGAGTAACAAGAGCAACTTTATGGTTATCAAAGATGATGTTTGGCTAAAGATTCTACCATGCTTGAATAGTTATAGGTGCTTATCTAGAATGGATAATCACATAGAATTTGAAGGCTAAAATTTGAAATTAAGGATCTACTCTTTGTTGCTTTTCAGCTGAAAACTTTACCCATAACCATTAAAGCCTTCATAAGTCTAGTTACATGGCTAAGCATACCATAAAACGGGTAAGCCTTGCTGAGTATTAGAATACTCAGTCTTGTATTATGACTTTTTATTCAGGTAATCCCCCTGAGGACTCTGCTCTGCCTATGCCATGGCCTTACACTCTGCCCGATGGTTGGTCCGGGGAGTGGGACCCGTCCCCGGCCAACACTGATCCTACCGAGTGATATCATGCCAGGGCTTAGCATGATATCCGTACTGGCAACGTGTACAGTGGTTGTGGTTTAAATTCCGCTGCCGTAAACTTGAGAACTTGAACCGGTTTGTAATAAATCCTATCAGTTTGAAACTGATATTACTTTTGACAACTCATGTAATATAAATGCCTGTGATGTAAAATATGACAGTGATCGTGTCTCTAGACTCGTCTTCGTGCGAGGTACCTTGTTTGATTCTGCATTCGGTGGTTCATCGGGACGTTACCCGACAGGCCAAGGGATTACACTGTTTGAAGTACGTTGGAGCCCTTGAAAGAGGACTTGCGTACTTGAGCCGGTGCAACTCAGATTGGTTCGGCCACAATATTGAATACAAGAAACTTGTTGAGGAGGAATAACATGGTGCTGGATACATACAATTGTCTAGTCTGCATCGAAGATGAGGAAGAAACTCTAAGGCATCTCTTTTTTTTAATGTCCATTTAAGATTAATTGGAATACCTCACTTCCTTTACTGTGGAAATTATTGCAAAACATTTCACTAGTGATCAATTACTATATTTAGTTAATGAATTAATCACTCAAGGGGCCATTTCTAAAGGGTCAACTCCAAGGGACATCATGCCTTTTGGGCTTGTATATATATGTAAACAATCCCATCAATGAGAATCACTTGAGAACTCTTATCATTTATCATTCTCTCGACTTTTACTCTAAAACACGTTATCATATACACTTTTCTCTCTACAGACTATGAGTAAGAGGAACGAGGCCACAAGGCCTAAACTTCAACCAGTAAGAATGGACTCTGTTCATCTTCGTTTCTTTACAACTAAAGGAGGATTTCTTGTTTTTCCTCTCCACGGCCGGCAATGGAACACTCGACGTCGTTTCTTGATACATCATAGCCGTGTTAATCGCTTCACTGGTCACCATGTACGTTGTCCCTATGCTGTGACGACGACAGCCGGCATCGCCGACTTCGGCCCACAAGCCGAACCTCCATGTGGCGGCCATCAGGCCACCATAACTCCATTCGCCGCTGCCTCAGACTTCGTCGGGCACACCATGGTGATGCACCCAAGCTTCATCATAAAATAATGGTTGCACGCCAGGGCCACCGCCATTCTTCAACGACGACGGCGCATCCGCGCCTGTACAGCCGCCCTTAGCGGCGGCGCCCACTCGGCCGCCTTTGGCGGTGCAGCGGCAGCACCAGCAATGGCACCTTCGGCGCCCATCCCTCCTTCACCAGGGGCGCCCTCGGCGCCCGCCACCCCTCCACGCCCGCCACCCTCCACCCCTTGATATAACATGTTTATAATCTTCTGATTATAAAATTGCACTCTTTTCCTAATGAGTTTTTCCTATTAAAGTTTTCTCATACATAGGTTTTTAATGAGAGAATATGCTATCAATCAATCATATATGTCATATCAATATTTTCTCGTATTTGCCAAAAAGGTTTTTAAATGAGTTTTTCCTATGACATATCTGTAATTCTTCTTATATTTTTCCCACATGATTTTTGAAGGAGATATTAACAAATTATTTACAAGACCACAAAGAACAAATTGATCAAGAGGGAGTGTTGTGAAACATTTCACTAGTGATCAATTACTATATTTAGTTAGTAATGTCATTAATCACCCAAAGGGCCATCTCCAAGGGGCCAACTCCAAGGGACATCATGCCCTTTGGGCTTGTATATATATGTAAACAATTCTATCAATGAGAATTACTTTAGAACTATTGTTATTTGTCATTCTCTCTACTTTTACTCTACAACAGAAATATCCATTGAATCAAGAGAGGCCTTTGGATCGTTAGTTTTCTAAAAGGTAGTTATCTTAGCGTGCTGGTCCATCAGGAAACATCGAAATGATATTTTTTTTTGACGGTGCTACTTTGTCTTTTCTACTATTGAAAAGCCTTGTTCGTACATGATTTAAGGTTGGGGCTAAACTAACAATAATAGCGGCTAAGATAACTCTTTTTTTGAGTAATCTCTCTTAGACTCTTCTTCCTTTCCCCTCTTTGGGCTTTAAGCCTTGTAACCCAATGCTTGTAAATACTTCCTTTTATATTTTACTTATATAAAAAAATAGGCAGGGAGCTTCCCTGCTGACTTCGGTCAAAAATAAAAAAAACGAGGAGTGGTGGTAGTGAAAAACAAACACGTCTCTTTGTTAATTACATATAAGAATGGAAGGTACTAGGAAATAAGCTAGCACTGGGACAATGGATGTCCCTTTGGAAATATTTTTTTGTGAAATGGTTCTTAGAATATGTTGGCTGAGACGAGTGGTCAGTGATGTGGGTTGTGATAGACGTGCGTCTGCAAGACTGCAGGCTGCAGGCATGTGGAGATGATGGATCACGCACCGGAGACTAGTAGAGCGATTCTGTGCAATTCGGTCGCCCGCTATTGTGCTGGACCTGGGCCGCAGAGCCGGATCATATCTGGGTTCATGCCGATTCGGCTTCGCCGCCCCACCATTGTTGTGCGCAGACAAGATACATGCAACGCAATGCCATACACGCAGTGTACACATCTGTCTGCTCTGTCAGGCCAGTGCACGACCCACTCCCACTCGACCTCTGCGCTCTTCCTCCCTAGCTCTGACTATGTTTGGACTTCATGTCCATCCTCCTATTCATAAACACTACAAGATTTGCAATAGTTACAAAGAATGGAATCCGGTCCCCTGCATTGAAGGAAACACTTAGGATTTGTTTTGAACCTTGTAGTGAAAACATATATACATGCAGCAACTAGCACAAATAAGGAATATATTTATCTAAATAACTATATGTCATGTTCCTATCCTGAGTTGAGGAACACTGAGTGAGCTACATAGATTTGCAGACGGTTTAGGAGCGAAGGGCATCTGGAAATTGCCTGGATTGGCTTTATTTGTTCCACGACTTCAACTACGATGTCAAGCTGCCACCCACATAGTCACATTTTATTGGTGTGAAGCATCACGTATGACAGATTAATGTACCCAAGTCACATTTTATTGGTGTGAAGCATCACTGCCAGATTGGAAGGCCATGATCAGAAAAAATTCGTGGTAGAGAAGCAACTAGCGATGAAACTATCACTGCTGTGGATCTCACCAAAGCCCGATGGCTGATGGTAATAATGGAATTCAGACTCGAAATTTAAATGCAATTTTATCCACAACCGTCCTTCGCTTTTGTATGATGGCGTCTCTCTCCCCCCGGTCCTTGATCTCTCTTCTTCCCCCCGCACTCTCATCTTTCTCCTGTCAGCCTCCTCCTGAGCTTCTCCACCTGTCCTTTGCCACAGCTCCCCTTCCCCCTCTGCTTCATCCCCCTCACTGGCAGCACAGCCGCAGTGAGGACCAGCAGCAAGGTGAGGAGCAGTGGCAACGTATGGCGTAGTCGTTGTCCAGCGCTCCCCTAACTTCTCCCCGGTGCGCCGCCTTGCCCCGGCCTGTCTCCCCCTATCCTGGCCCTCTCCCTCTCCAAAGTGTGCTGCCCATTCCGTTCTAGGGTTACTCACTACTAGAATTCCCCAGTTCCCCTAGAAATGTTTGGAGCAGCGGGCCGTGGTGGGCTGTTCCAGCATAACAAAGTGTGGGGAGGCAGATCTTGAATGCACGTGGTGACGGCATTTGCTAGTGCTCAGCGTCAGCATGCCCCCCCACCCCCCCCCCCCCTCCGGTGCGAGGAGTATGAATCTGTGGAGGGAGAAGCCTGCTCCGGCCCTTCCTCTCTCTCCCTAGGTGGCGAGCCCCTCACCTCTCCAATGTCCGCCGCCATGCCCCTAGCTCACCCTCTACATAGTGCGCCGATGCTCTCGTCCCTCTTCATCTCCCTGGCACAGAGCTACTGAAGCAAGCGGCAGCGACACTGCAGCGGCACGGGTGTTGCGCGGTGGTTGATGGTTCTGTTGCAACAAGCAAGTTGCGGGTAGGCCGGATCTGGTGTGAGGTGGGCCAGATCTTGGACGCACGTACACGGCGATGGTGACTGGTGGCACCAGCGATGGCAGCTAACGAGGAGCGACTGTTGGCAATTTTTCTTTTATTTTGTTTTTAGGAACAGGCAACATTACCGGTTGGTAAGTTGGCAGTAATAACCAACATTATCCCTGCCGGCTTAAATCCAAAGACACATTGCAGTGATGGATCCTTTAAGAACTAGTAGTGACAATAAGCTTCCTGTAGTAGCTAGTGACTGATCACACATGCCAAAATGACGAACAGTTCTGGCATTTGAAGAATATACTATTGGTGGGTTTTTTATGAAACTTATTGGAATCAAAAAGCATGATGTACACAAGTGGGCCTATTTGTTTCTGAATTTAGTAAGGTCAAATTGCATTCTCATTTTCGTCCAACTCATGTAAGAAAAATATTAGTAGTACAAGGATGAAGCCTATCAGTAGTACAAGTGTACAACAGTCAAAAGCTGGAGGAAATAGTTGAGGGGATCAAGGTAGTTACGAAGGGTAACAGTGGCCTGGAAGGATCGTAGTGCCAGTAGCAGTTCTGCTCTCTACAAAATACTTTATGCCAACGTGGTTACAGAGGTAATAGAAATGCACTCACATATGTCTTTGTATTTAAATAAAATAAAAGGCGCTCACTTCTCTGTAGAACCTTGAAATGCTTTGAGAGGTGTGTCATATACATGAATATATGATACTAGCTGTAAATCAAGTCTCACTTCTCCATAGGAACCTTTACTATCCAGGCCAGCACTAGGAGGAGAAAATTAAATCAGGAAAAAAAAAAGACATAAATTGGCTCTTGTCTCTAGCAATGTGAGCTTATCCCTTGTGTATACCCTGAGCTAGACCTCCCAAGGTAACACAGAAATAAACAACGCCACAACGGATAGGAAGACTGATGAAGTTGCATATATTAGTAGAGTATAGGAGTGAAGGGCATCGAGAAATTGCGTACCTCAATTGGATTTGGTTCGACGAGTACGACTACGACAAATGGTTCTGTGTTTCGCTTTCATCGTTTCCAGTGTGCATAGTCGCAGCTGTAAGTGGTGACGATAATGCTCCTGCATTTATCAGAACCCAAGGCCAGCCACTGACATGTGGAAAACTGATCGAAGGCAGAAGTCGATGCCCCAGCGACATCCGGGAATGGACGAACTTGAGAGCCAAGGGTGACTGCACCTTCGATTTCTTCTTCTTTCGTTTTTCTAGACAGTCTGCCGTCTGCAGCCACAACTAAGAAAACACTCCATCAGCGCTGGCTGAAAATGGGTCCCGGATTTCCAACCGGTACTACGAGACCAATACTAAAAATCTCGATCTTCGTCACTGGATAAAACACCCGGTACTAAAAGTCCAGGGTGACGGTTCCACATGGTACTAAAGCATTTTTGTTAAAAAATATATTAAACCCAGAAAGTCACGAGTCATGCGAAGCGGTGGCTAGAATTTGAACCCGCAACCTCTTGCCTCACAGTACATCCCACCATCTCACCTACACAGCGTTAAATAGAATGTGCTAGTTTGGGATGCTGGTGGTGACTTGAGGCCTTCATAAGCAATCTGGCCAACCCTTACTAGCGTTTGAACTTCCTCTCAAGCTTTACCTTCAACTACCATGGGAGATACAATTTCATTCCAAGCAAATCTTTGCAATTATCTATCATGCGAGATTCAATCTCAAATGATTTATTAATGTGTAACGATAACATCTAGTGTGCTTGTATGCCTTCATCGCCATCTTCTGGACGCATGGGCTAGGTTGGTGCACCGCACAGCACAGCACACGGGATGGAGGTGGACCTAGTGATATGGTCTCACCAGGAATTGATCTTAATCAAATATCAAATTGGAAATAACATGTACTTGTTAGTGCATGCATGGCTTGTTTGCTTTGAAAACTCATTATTACCAGACAGAAGCCACGCTAAACCTTGGATGCGCATCCAAGAAAACCGAGATCCTGCATTGATATAATGGAGCAACGTAAAGGTAACTAAGCAAGTCTTGATCCGCGGTGAATGTCGCAAAGTCGGGGCCAAAAAAACATAATCCACTTGACCTACGGGTAGAAAATAAGTTGAACAATACAATGATTTTTCTGACTAGATCCATAGCTTTTGCATTTTACTTTCTAGACAGACAACTAGCTTTCCCAAATAAGTTTGGTTTCCAGCACCAATAGGAGTAAACTAGTAGCCGCCGCCGAAGCTCCCAACTTTTTCCACCATCATATAATTTTTTCCGCTCAATCATGCTCATGCGCAAATTGAACAGAGCACGAGAAGACAATTCGCTGAATATTCCAATGCATAGTTTCGAGCTCTAGATAGCAGTACCGCCATGGTTGTTGAATGTTGTCACAATACACCGCACCCACCAAGCAATAATAGTATGCAATAACTTTTGTATTACCATCTGGCTTCCTTCGAGAGTGGCATTCTATATTTGAACATACTAGCAACCACAGCGTTGCTTCGCCCTTCCAGCAGCCGTGCTCAGTCTGCATATGGAGCCACCATTAGGAAGGAGAAAGAGCTTAAACAGATTGAAGAAAGATGACAGTACACGATGTGTGGTGGACGCGATCACCAGGCCGCTCAGCGTGAGGTCAATACTTGATCCACAACAAGGATTAGTTTTCCTTTCCCTATCATGATGACTAATAGTTAACTGCACATTCTGCACAAGTCTTAGTTAAACTTCTTCGTCAATGCTGTAGGCAGCTCGCCAGTCTATTCGTTGTTTTTTCCTTTAAAAAAAGTAACAGCACATTCTGCAGACAAAGGGATATATGCCATCTAGTATTTTCAGAGGACTCTATGGTACACATCATGGTCACCATTCCATTTATGTTAATGGATGGATTCAGTGGCACTATATATAAATCCAAGTATGGGTAATGCACCATCGTCACATCATCCTGGATAGAGAACCTTGAGCCTTCCTTTTTCCCCTGCCCCGCCAGTTGCCTGGATTCCGTATGCACGGCAGCACACAAGATGGAAGCTTAGCTACAGCTTCCTCTGCATGAATGGAAATAAAGCACAGAGAAACAGCCTAACACAGTAACTTTGTCCTCCACTTGCACACGTTTCCGACCTCTTGTTTAAATCTTAATCGAATGCGAGTTGGATAAACATGAAGTTGATCCAGCGTATATATATGCATATGAGCCCACCATCACAGGTGCCCAGGCCACTTGTAAATAACTTGTGCTTCCTTAAGTAGCTACTAGTAGTAAATGATTGACGGAAAAGAGAAAATATACACTACTAGAAACCGTTTTTTACCTTTGTGTATTCAATTTCCCTAAGAGTTCTTTCAGGACGCATAGGGAAATGCATATTTCTTGTCGGTTTTGAAAGAACGCATAGGGAAATAATCGAATCCATAGGAAAATTCACATTTCCGTGTCGGTTTTGAAAGAGCGCACACAGGGAAAACCGGACCCATTGGAAAATTCATATTTTCTTGTCCGTTTTGAAAGAACGCACAGGAAAATAACCGAACCCACAGAAAAATTCACACATTCCCTTGTCGGTTTTGTAAGAACGCACAGGGAAATAACCGAACCCATTGGAAATTCACATTTCCTTGTCGGTTTAAAATAACGCACAGGGAAATTATATATTTCGTGTGGGTTTGATAATTAACAATAAATTCTTATCTTTTTTCCTAAAACTTTGTTACAATATTAATTTAGTATGGCAAGCTTATGGACCAAAAATATATTGCTACGTTGATACGTAGAATTTTCTAAGTAAATTTAGATATTATTGTAATGATTATGTGGTCAATTGGAGATAGAAGTTTGAATTGTCCTTAGAAGATAATTGAATTTTTCATCCATCTCCAAGACATGGGCTAGAATTGAACATATAATCCTGAATATAATTTTTTTTTCAGTTTTTTGAATTTTATTGGAGGTACATATAGTTCAACTTGGGATTACTTTCGATAAACACACACAAACTCATTTAAATGACAGAAAATAGAAAATGTGTTAAAAAATTCTTGAACTCCTACATGACAACTTGGATGTTGTTATTACAGGTAAAAATATATTGGGGTATTTATGAAAGTTACTTCACAAGGGTGCCTTAATTAGTTATTTAAAAAATAGAAAAACAACTTTCTTGCATAGCAAGCTGCAATGTAAATCCACAAATGTTAATAGGAGGGTGAAGTTAAGGCTATTTCCCTGTCAAGCTAGGTCTATCGGTATTTTTCTATCAGTTTACCGTTAAAAAGATTAAGTTTACTTTTTTCTATCGGTATTTGTTATTTTCCTGTTAGTTTTTAACCGATAGGGAAATTTTGCTTTCCAGTAGTGATAAGGCAGGGACTCACGTCGTACTAACCTAGACTGCATGAATACAAGGCATCAGGAATGGTTCTAGCACCGCCACATTCAAGTACTGCCGCATGATCCCTGCACACTGACTTCCGCTTCCAAAAGGGGTATTATCGGTGTTTATGAAACGGTGGAAATACAGGTTATGGAACTATGGGTATGGGTAAGACATAACTTGATAGTTGTACGAGACACAACAATTATACAGGATCATTCCGTTAGAATATCGTAGTAACTTACATCCCGTGCTTGGTGGTTTCTGTTGAGATTAATCAGTTACGTTTTGCATTTTTTTTGTGTGTATTGGGTAGATAAATTCCTTGTGTGCCATTGAAAGTTATAACAATTCCTTCATTGCCATCTAAAATTAGAGAATCTCTTTATTGCCATCAATTCTAATTTTTATTCCCTTATATATCATTACTGTTACTTTTAGCACAAATTATACCGTCATGCTGTTAAAATGTTTATAAATTTTTTCGCTATCCCGATTTTACCCTAACCTTATCTATATTGCCCTGGATATGCATGTCATCTGGTTCCGTCCTCTTCCCCGGATCACTCCATCTCAAATCCTAGCTCGAGCCTACTTGCGGCCGTCGGAAGAGGAGGCGCGCGCGGCTCCGGTAAGCAGGCGCCCGCGGCCTCGGGCGAGCAGGCGCACATGGCCCTAGGCGGCGGCCGAGCAGGCGCGGGGGCCCCAAGCGGCGCCGGAGCGGGCGAGCAGCGCCCCCGCGCGGGTCAAGTCCACGTCCATGGCGCTGGACAAGGACCCGCTCGCCATCTACATCATCGACACCGTTGTCCAGCCCGTCGAGCTCTTCAAGCCCGCGCTAGCGCCACCGCCCGCGCCCACCCGCGCGCCACCCGGCTCCCGCCGCGTCCAGGCCCGACACGGATGACTCTCCTCCGGTGGACCAGAAGAAGGACGCTTGTCCTTGTCCTTAGCTCTATTTTTTTCTTCGTGTGTCAGCCACTCAGCTCCGTTTTCTTTTGTTCCGACTAATGCATTCTAGATGCTGAATTGCTGGTTTTGTCAAAAGCATCTTCGGTGGTTCCTCTCGACGCAATGTTTGTGAGAGAACTTGAGGTTACCATCGTTGCCAACTTGTAAAATGTTCTCGGTCAAATCTCGCTTACAAATAACTGTTTGTTGTTTGACCACGAGCAAGAAATGCTTCAGGGTTAGTATTGTCTTTTGACCTTCCACTTAATAACAGCTTGACGGGGCATGCTAATTTACTGTTGCTCGTAAATTGGCTGCCGTGCGGTCGACGATGAGTATTCTTTTGCTCCCGCGTGAATGATGGTCCCACCTTATTCCTTTTTTGGCGGAAAGCGTTGTTTCGCCAGCTAACTGGTCTATTGCCCCAACCCACGCCAGCTCATGGATTTCTGGTTCCCGCACCCTATCAAAATTCTGACGCATTAATTTAAACATAAGAAATAACTATTCCGCTGGTGAAATTTTTATTAAAAAATGAATTGAGAAAAAGTTCTGCGTTTTTTAAAAATAAAATGGAGAAAAGAAAAATAGGAGAGAAACATGAAAAGTAATTTGGAAACAAAAGTTGCTTAAAAAAATTCGAACCAAAATTTGGAACCAAAAATTGAGAGCAGAAATCCAAAAAACACAAAAGCTTTGTGAAACATAAAAATAGAACATAGCAATAGTCATGCTGAAAAAATTTTGGAAACAAAATTTGTGATAAAGATTTCAGAAAAAATGTTCAGAAACTTTGGAAGAAAAAATTATGATCAACATTCCAAAGAATAAAAATGTTGGAGAGAAACTTTGGAAGGAAAAAATTGCAGAACAAAATCTATACATAGAACTAAATAGAAAAGAAAAAGAAAAAAAGAGAGTGGTGGCGTGGTGGTATTGCGAATCCGGCGAGGAAAAACACCAGGCTCCGCCGCCGCTTCTCCCACGGGCAATGCTCCCCGCGCTTGCCGCCGCTCCCATCACGGCCTGTGCTCGCTGCTCCGATTGTTGTTCCTGCCGCTCCCCGAAGCCTGCGAGCGCTCTCGAGTCTGATTTGGGGAGAGAGAAAGAGAGGAGCAGACGGAAGATGGAACGGGAAAGAAATTGAAAAGGTAAATAGGCCCCACCATGTGGGGATGGGTTATGCGTGCAGAGGTGCGTGGGTGAGACTGGTGGTCGGGACGCGTGCGTGATTAACTGTAAGTTTTGAAATCTTGGTCGACAGTAAAATTAGGATTGGGCAGCTTGAATATTCTGTGACGGTAATGGCAGATAAGCTAATAAAAATTAGAATGATGGCAATGATGGGAGTCTCTAATTTTGGATTGCAACGAAGAGATTGTTATAGATTTTAATGGCACGTAAGGAAATTTCTCTATTGGGTATGGAGGTGGGGAGGTGGAGGGGTAGGACGGTATAGCCGCTAAAGTAGTCCTAGGGCAGTTAGTGATATCCAGTGGAATCTAATATGGTAGATGTAAGGTGGATTTCATGGGGCCTTACTTAACGCATGGCTTATTGAGTTCCGTATGATCTTACAGACTCTTTAATTTTCTTTTACAAGGGCTGGGTTAGCTAACCTTTCATGACGGCATGATGATAGACCTCATCGACGAGTTCTGCAGCTAACAACTTCTGTCGGAGGAATTCTCCAGCCGGGTGGCGGAAAGCACCCGCCTAATCCTAGTTAAGGATGGGTTTGGAGGAGACTTAGGAGCGCTCGATCGGTGGACCGATGAACACAGGAAGGACACGAAGATTTAGAGTGGTTCGGGCCGCCGGAGCGTAATACCCTACGTCCACTTTGGTGTTGTATTGGCTGTGTTTCTGATTGTTGAACCTTGTATTCTAACGAGTACACTCTCCCTTTTATAGTGCAAGGGGAGTGCTTACACCGTGCGGGACCCCGACAGGTGGGCCCGGCCAATAGAAGCTGTTCTACGAGAGATATAGAGGTCATCTCCTCGAGCTCCTCTCCGTAGTCCTCTCGATCGAGAAGTTGATGTGCATATTTACAGCCAGGATATGGCCGTGTACAGCCTTGTCTTGTACAGTGTCCGGCGTCAGCGTTACCCAACAGTGAAGCCGTGCTGTCACTGTTGGGATGGGACCTTCGGTCAGAGGGCGAGACGGGGCTGTCCTGTGGCGCGCGCACTGTTACAGCGCACGCCTTGGCCCACCTATTACAGGCCATCATCACGCGCGCAGCACCGTGACGGGACTGCACACAGTCCGCGTACTGTGCGCGGTGATACGACGCGCCGCCTTCAGAACGGGCGGGCTTACCGCGGTGTCAGCTTACCTGCCCCGTGTGTCAGTGGCTGGCCGCTCTTTTTGACTTGGGTGCGCACGACCCAGCTACCGCATTAAATGCTGGTAGGTGGGGAGGCAACCCGCAAGGAGCCTCCGGCCGCAGGCACGCGGCGGGGCCAGCCCCGCTCCTCCCGCTGGGCAGCACATGGCGGCACCGGACCCCTTCCCGGGGGAAAGGGGGGTCCGGGGCCCCCGTGGCTGGTCGGAGCGGGCCGGCCTGTGATGGTCTGGCCATCACACGTGGCGGCTCCGGACCTCCCAGGGGAGGCCGGGTCTGCAGGAGCTACCCGAGGGCTCTCCCGCCCTCCTGGGTGTGCAGAGGCCCCGGACCTTATGGAGCCCGGGGAGGGTCCGGAGACCGTGGTCCCAGCAGTCAGGCCCGGAGGCCGTATGCCACGTGACTCAGAGGTGAGGGGGTGTTCATGGATTATGAGAAGCCAAGGGACTGGACACCCTAGCAGGAGGTACCCCTATCTGTGTGTACCGACAACTTCGTAATACCCTAATTTGCTAATGGAAGTAAAGTCAAATATAGTAGCTACAATATGAAATTAATGTATTGTCAAGAGGTATTTCATGGTGTTGCATTTAACTAGCCTGATTTGAAATTACTGTAGAACTTAATGTTTTTTCTATGTAAACTTGCATCGGTGAAAGTTAGATATATTTGACATCGAAGAAAGTTAAAGTGGATTGTTAAAATTTCGAATGAAGGATCTTATATATTCAAATCCATGTATCAGTAAAATATCGGAATATGAACCATTGCAGCTATTACTGTTGCTAAACCCTTATTCTTAAAATATCATCGGAATATATATTTCCTTATTAGTGACAACAATGCTGTCCATATTGCCGCACCGTTCAGCATGCCCCAGCTCGGAACCCCACGGTGCTCTGGCCGACGTCGTACAGCACCTCGAACGTCCGCTGCTGGACATTGCCGATGATGCTTCCAGAGTTGTCGTCCTTGGTGGCCGCGAACGCCAGGCAGTTGCCCAACATGATCCCATCGACGTCGAGGTTGACGACCGCGCCACCTGCGAATACCAGCGAGACAGGCGGCACCGACGGCTCGCCGCCGCCGCTGCTGAGGCCGCTGAAGTCGAAGCACGTGTCCAAGGCGCCCCGGCCCTGTGCCGGTGGGTACTGCGCCATCCCGGCCCTGAAAGCGGACGACAGCGCCGAGTACGCCGTCGGCGGCAGCCACGTGAGGACCGAGCCGGAGTCCATCACCGACCCGCCGGAGAAGACCGAGGGCGGCACGTCGAGCTGCGTTCCGTCCACCACGATGGCCTCAAGGGCCACTTGATAGTACGTCGGGATCTGGTCGTTCCTGATCATCGGCGTCGTCACGAAGTCCGCGCCGCCGCTCGACGCGCCGAGCGTGAGGAACCCGGTGGACGCCGGCGTCGGCGGGAGGCAGTACGAGAACGCCGTGCCGAAGGTCCCAGCCATCTGCGACACGAGCGACTGCGGGCCGCCGCCGAGTCCCATGAGCCCGTCGGTTTTGCCGTACTGGCCGGACGCGGCCTGGCTGCATCCAAACTGGAAGCTGCTGATGGTGTAGGATCCCAGCGTCAGCGTGTCGGAGGTGTACGTCCCGGTCGTGCTCGAGCGGTCGGCGTAATGGACAATGTACTGACACTGCTGGGAGCTCGAGCAGCCGTTGCCCTCTGGGCCGAGCTGCGTGCAGGCGGCGGAGTCACAGGTGAACGGGGAGTATGTTGACGACGAGCTGGGATCAAACAGCGCGTCCACCTGGGAGCTGCACTCCGGGCACGGCTCGCACTGCACCCACGACACGTCGCTGCCGGTGTCGATGAGCATGGTCTGAGTTGCCGCCGGCGAGCCGATGCCGACGGTGATCACGTACTCCAGCGTGTCGAGGGATGAACCCAGGGAGGTAGGCACGGTAGCCTCCGATTGCTGGGCTCTGTCGCGGGTGCCGTTCGTGCCGGCCGAGAACATCCGCTGGATGTAGCCGGCTCGGAGCTGATCACGGCGGAGCATCTCGTCCAGGGACGGCATCTCCTTGGAGGGCAGCGGCGAACATGGGCCGTGCCGGTGGTGCAACGGAACGACGGCGCCGCCGCCGGATGACGGAAGAACCGCTGGAACATCCAGAGCAGAGCAAAGGGAGTGAGCGGGTTACTTACTAACACTGCACAGAACCACCATTTTTAGTTAGGAAGAACAACAACACCTTTCAGCTCCGTGCAGACGGCATCAGGGCTAGGAGAGCCAGTGGCAAGGACCCTGTAGTTGGGGCCGTGTCTTGCGTGAGCGAGGAGAGAATGGTAGCTGCAGACGAGGAGAAACAGAAGCTTCATAGCAACGGCCATGGCTGATAGATCCTTGGTTCCAAGGCAATGTAGCAGCTTCTGAGATGTGGTTGGTTTGCACCCTTCGAAGGATATATAGCGGCTCTCGGTTATAAGATCGAGAGCACAGCTAAATTCCATGGAAATTACATGGAAAGGGTCAGGGTGCCACTGCCCCGTCCCCTACGCCGGTTTGGACACTGCTTGATAGGTAGACTCTTAAGTCGTCTCTGGTCGTCTGGCGTCGTCGTCGTCGTCGTGGACACTTGATAGGTAGACACTAGTGGTGGACTAGCTGCATACGCAAGTCGTCGTCGCACAGAAACTGACACTTTTTGGTCATGTTTCCAGAGCAAGGTAGGTCCCTGTGAAGTGTGGGAAATTGGATGGAAATACAGGTAAATATGATACCACAAGTTGCTCGTAGGTACCAACATAACATAGCCGTGAATAAGACTCCGTCGTCAAAATTAGTGTACAAAACAGTCAAAAAATTTCATTACCGTTTCCTAAGAACTCCTTTAGGAAATGATATGCCGAAAATGGAAGAGAGATTAGAAATGCCGGAACATCGAAATTGGAACCTTCAGAATTGAAATATGTCGATACTGGATAAAAAAAAAAACTGGAAGAAAGAAGATGGAGGGCACAAAAACGGGAAGACTATTCAGGGAGAACACAATTAACCCTAACGTTAATGCACACTCACGCTAAGCGTGAACGCCAACACTTTCAGCAATCAACTGTGTTTATACAATTAGCAAGTGCCATGTAGCAGCATCCAGCATAGAACAGCACACATAAATAGACAATAATGTAGCACCAACACAGCTCACAAGCTCCTGGAACTCCATGCATATTAGTTTCCGTGAACTAGTAGCCATAAAAAACAACATACTTTTCATTTCCAAGCTACCAATTTACAATCTACCAGAACAAGTTACAGATACTGAAATTAGTGAGTTTTGCACTTTTACTTTACTGTCAGAGAGAAAACAAGAAACTAGAAAGGTTTAATTATCACATTGCACATAGCATCATAGTTAATACAAAACCACATAGCTGGATAGATGAACATACCTGGCCAGGGAAGCTTTGTTCAAAGGTTCCATGGCCTTGATGTGTATTAGTATATGTAAAATAACACTACAACATCTCTGTATTCTGTAAGCATCAGAGAACTGGTGAGCACAATTGCTCATCGATCCAGTCAGGGGTGGAGGAGCCGGTTCATGTGGTTGGCTAGGGATGCGCCAGTGGACGAGGCAAATGTGGCAGCGGATGCGGGAGATGGCGGTGGCGGTCCAGCGATGTGCACGAGGAGGCGGCGCCGATCTTGGACGACCGAAGCTGCAGGGTGCATATGAGATGCGGACGGCTCTCGACAGGAAAGAGCATGCTAGGAGCTGAGCGCTGCAAGCGTCAGTTGCGTATGAGCCGAGCGCCCGCCCACGTTAAGCTGAACGAGCAACGAGCAGCAGGTCCTCCGAAGTGATCTTGCCTATTTTGATGCCTAATGTGCCGCTAAAGTTTTGTGGTGAACAATTCACGTCCTACAGGTTATCCATGGATCGGACGCACCACTGACACGTCGTACCCACCGTTTCTAGCTAGGCTGCTGCCATCGCTCATCACTGGTAGATGGCCCTGTTGTCCTCCTTGAGCTAACATACTCCAATGGACCAACCAAGACCGCTCTAATCGCGTGTCTGCAACCAGAGCAACTAAAACCACCAGTTCTAAAGGAGCACCATCAACGGCTCATCCCTATCCTGACGCCCAACATTCCTATGGTTTTGTGAACGCTCTCTGCTCGGTCTTTGGAATCATTCACCTCTTCCTACTACACCATGCTTGTTGAAGGCCTGAAGATCACCGTGACTATGTAGAGGCGTGTATATGTAAGTTGGGAAACGGGGTGTGGTTGCAGCGTTAATTTGTTATTCACTGTAACAATAATGAAGTTCATATTTAATGCATTTCGTATTAATGTCTCTTCATTTTATACTCTCTCCATTTTTATTTACATGTCGTATTAGGATAGTCCTAAGTCAAACTTGATTAACTTTGACCAAATCTATAGAAAAATATAGCAACAACTATATTATCCAACCTATGCACTATCAATATATATTTCATGGTGGATTCACTGAAACAAATTTGATATTGTAAATGTTATTATTCTTTTCTATAAATTTAGTCAAAGTTAGCAAAGTTTGACTTAGGACAAATCTAATACGATATGTAAATAAAAACAAAGAGAGCAGATGAAAACCTTAGGCAGGGGAATTCGCATGGTAGGACTCGTATCGATCTTATTGCTCTTAATTAGGTTCTTAGAACTATTTTGAATTCCATTATCATGCATACCTTTTCCCACACCATTCTTATTAAACTGATGTCAAGAATAGTATTGTTTGAAAGAAACAGTAGAGGCACGCCCTACTAGTTATATCAATAAAAGTGTTTCAACAAGGGTAAAAGAGAAAAGAAGAATAGAAGGCATAGTATCCAAAGAAGATGACCAAACACTAGTGAGAGGGAGATTACTGTTCTTGAAATAATGCATGAGCAAGTTAAATTTTGTGCACATATTTTAGCTTGGTGGCTTCCATAGTTGAAGTCACATTGTTGAAAATTAATCATTCCTTGTTGTCTGAACACTCCACGACAGTTGTATGGCTATTATTTGCGTGTAAAACGTAACTTGTAGTTGCTGAAAGAAAGACTGTAGAATCTGAAAAGGGTCATCCGAATTTTGCATGTACACTCGAGCGAGCCTTTATAAAGACACTAAATTAAAAGATGTTCAGAGGTTTCATGCAATTGACAGCTATATAAAAAAATTATGTCATGGTAGATCTATATATTTCCTCTGCAAAATGTCTCTACCTTGTATGTCTCCATAATACTGAATTTAACTTTGAAGCTAGTAGGTGAGCTTTGGCAGACCCATCATCAACCAACAAGACCTAACAGGTGTGCAGCTGTCGGTAGAGCATCAAAAACTAATTTTTTTCGGAAGGGATTCATCGTATTCATCTCATGCATTGAATATGGTAAACACAATCACATTTTGACAGCATGGCCTTTTTCATCTCCAGTGAAAAATCAGGATGCTCGTGGGAGAGTGTTGATGAACGCGGACTACGTGGAAACGCGTTTTAGGTAATGCGGTATTGGTACGTAACGGACATTCGATACCCGTTACGAGAAGAATTAAAGGTAACGGCCATCATTTAAACCCATTACTAATAAGTTACCGTTTGGTTCCCAGTTTTTGAGCCGTAATCCGATTACCGAGCCAACTGATACCGTTAAACGTGTTTGATTTGAAGTAGTACGTATCGCTTATCAGTGAATCAGATCCCACCCTACACAAATTTGTTACCGCCACGAATCAAGCGTTATCGCATCCGGGATACTGGGTTACAACGCTCGAGGTTCAAGTCGGCCGCACTCTCGCTCCCCTTTCCCGTCCGATTAGAGACGACCTCCATGCCAGGAATTAGCAGTGCCCCTCTCTTTCTTCTCTCTGCTGCCGCATAAATCCATTACGGAAGTCAAACAAACAATGTCAGTAATGCTTTAATTCTTTTCCATTACCGGTACCTTCCGATACTGTTTACGTTTCCGTCAAAATACCACAACCAAACATTAGCTAAGTTCCACCCGACCTAGCAATACAGTCGTATGTTATCATTGGTAATGGATTTTAACAATGTCAGTTACCAATGTGATGCACATTGGTAATTGGTAACGGACATTGTTAACGCCCGTTACCAATATGGTGCACACAATTTTTTCCTATTACTTTTTTAATATATTTCCTTGAACTACAAGCACATAAGTGATGACCACAAAAAACCGACCAATCGGACTTAAGGTGTGACCTATAGAAACTCAAAAAGATTTAAAAATGTTAATGTAAAAGGACTGCATCCCTCTTTCAACCACAAGTGATTATGTGGTGTAGTGGTTAGGGGAGGATTGCGCGAACCAAGAAGTTCTAGTTCGAATCCTAGAGGAGCAAAAAATCGGTCAAGCAGGGAAAAAATCGTGTCTCTTGGAGGAAAAGAAGGCTGGTCAAGCAGGGGTGCCACTATTGGGAATAGAATATTTTTTTGCTGCCATTTGGTATTTTTAAAATGCGATTGTAAATATATTTTTGGTAACAAGCATCAACATAATACCCATTACCAATGACTATCATTGGTAACGGGTTTATGCCCTATCAGTGTTTTACCGCCAAGCCCACTGAGCGATACCTGTCAGACCCGGGGCCACCGGGCTGGGCATGTCACGAAGTTTAAGGGATTAAGCCCGTCTTATCTCTTATTCATTTTATTTATCTCTTGTTTATCCCGTTTAAATAGGAGATAGAGTTAACCAACACGGAGAGGATCTACTCGAGATATGTTCTGGTATGATCCCTTGACAGAGGTTGGTTAGCATCTTTGTAACTCTGACCTCTTGGGTATATAAGGGAGGTCAGGGACCCCCCTCAAAACAGAAGATCATTAGGTCATTCTGCCCCAAAGAGAATACAAACCACCATACAGGACGTAGGGTGTTACGCTCCGCGCGGCCCGAACCTGTCTAAAGTCTTGTGTTCTTTGCACCTTCGAGTTCCTGATCTCGGCGTTCCCTCACCAGAAACTTACCACCTTGGGTATATCCCTCGGTGGGCAGCCGGTTAAACATCGACAGCTGGCGCGCCAGGTAGGGGAGCGCGTCGAAGATCCGCCGGCGAGCTCGATGGCATCTTTCAGTTTCATCAGGTCAGTACCCTCTCAGGGTACGACGTTTGTTTTTGGCTCGTGGGTTTGCATCGCGGATGGTGCGGACAACTTTCGGCGATTCCTCGTCGACATGACGTCGAAAACCGTCGCTGCGGATCCTCGCAGCGGCCTTGACAAGTTCGTCGACGAGCTCGACAACTTGTCGCTTCATGCTTTCGCGGCACAGGTCGAGATGGAATCTGTACCTAGCTCGACTTCTTCTGGTGTCGTGACAATTTCTCTTGGTTTGGACTCGTTCCAATCTAGGGACTTGCATGGTCGGATTCAACCCGGCCTGTGCGAACCGGCCACTGATCTTCAGGAGGCCAACGCATCTGGATCCCTCTTCATGCTAGAGAAGGATCTGGATCTGCTGCTCCGGGACGGAAACCCTGAAGCCACCGCGTGTCGGGAGGCCGCGGGTTGTTCTGATCCCGGTAATTTGGTGATCACCTCCTCGTCGAAGGGACACATCGTGCATTGGAAGGGCATGAAGCTCTCCAATCTACTCGAGGCAGAGAGCCGGCTCGTGGCTCACCTCGAGCCATTGCCTTTCCAGGAGGGCAGGCCATTGGCCACCGCGGCGGAGGAGTTGACGGAGCTAGTCGACGAAAGTTCTCACGAGCTTTCCTCCCGCCAAGTGCTGATGGCCGAAGAAGGCGAGGACGGTGGGAATTTCCCCATCGACAACTTTGACGTGATCTCCGACGATGAGATCACGGCCAACGCCGGTAACGAGAGTGACGCCGATCGTGAGGCGCGGAGGGCCAGGAACAGGGCCCGAACAATCCGGCGGAGGAGAGCCAACGAGCGAAGGCGATCTATGCATCGCGAGCTCGACCCCGAGTTTGCTGCCGTCAGCGAGCGGGGCTTCAGGACCCCGGTGGCCAACATCGCTAGGGTCACGGCCATCCTCGAGCGCAGCCACGACCCGGAGGTACATCAAGCACTCCTCTTTGCGCAGAGGGCTTGGATCCAGTTAGATCAGCATAATCCGACGTCCAACCTCCGGGAAGAGCGCGTGGACGAGAGCCGGAGCCAGGCTCGCAGTCGAACGACTGGTGGTCGTCCTCAAAATCAGGTCAGCAACGACAACGCACGCGCGAGCCAGGCCCCTGGCGGTAGGCAACAGCCACCGCAAGGGGGTCGTCCGCGACAGGCCAGTCGACGACCTCCTCCGGAGGACCTGCGCCAGCACATTAATGATGGTCGCGACGCGCGCACCGTGATCTCCTCCAAGCGCAAGACTCGCGAAGAAGTCAAAGCTGAAGGTACTGATTGTAGCGATCGATTTCCCGCTTTCTCTGCTCGTTTCAGCAGCTACAAGTACCCGGAGGGCTTCAAGCCGATCGGCATCACCAAGTACGACGGCAAGCAGGCTCCCCAGCAGTGGCTCCGTTGCTACTCCACGGCCATTGATGTCGCGGGGGGCTCAAATTTCACCAAAGTCGTTTACTTCCCGATGGCTTTGGACCCTGCGCCGCTCACTTGGCTGGAGAGCCTCGGCAGCAACTCCATCGACTCCTGGGAACGACTTAAGAAGGTCTTCATCGACAATTTCCAGGGAGCAATTACCCGTGCAGGTACTCGGCACGATCTTGCCCAGTGCAAGCAAGAACGTAACGAGCTCCTACGGTCCTACACGCGTCGCTTCTTCGACGTCCGCGCCACCATCGCGAACATCTCGGAGGAGGACATCATCGACTGCTTCTACAACGGCATCACCGACCCGAGCATATACAGAGATTTCGGGCGGAACAGGCCGAAAACTGTTGCGGGCCTTTGTGATATGATGCACGATTGGTCCGAGTAGGAGGAGAAGATGCGGGAGCGGTTCCCGCAGCGCCATGATAGTAATCTGCGGCGCCCAAGCGACAACCGCAGCAACAAAGGCCAGCGGGACTTTTCCGGGCCACCCCGGAAACGAAAGCCAGATGATGTCATCGCGGCTATCGATCGTCCTTCACGGGGCAAGAAGTCAACAACTCAGGAGGAGTTCGAGAAGCTCCTGTAGAAGAAATGCCCGTGGCACCCGGGCGCCAACCACGCTGCCATTGACTGCTACCACCTTCGGAGGACGTTCAGCAACTCTGGTGGTGGCAAGAAGAATAAGAAGCCTGCCGACAAGGAACCCAAAGACGATGATCAGGAGGATCATGGGCGCAACCCGAAATTTCAGGATGCGTCCAAAGTGGTCAACGTCATCTTCGGGGGAGACGAGGATTTTTGTTCCAGGCGGGATCAGAAGCTGCTCCTCCGAGAGATTTTGTCCATCGAGCCGGCGGTACCACGACCACTCCGTTGGTCGGAGGTCCCCATCTCGTTCTCTCGTGATGACCAGTGGACGAGCTTTTCCGAGCCAGGCAAATTCCCCTTGATCTTGGACCCGGTGGTGGCAGAGGTCAAGCTTACCAAGGTCCTCATCGATGGCGGGAGTGGGCTCAATCTCATCTTCGTCAATACTTTGAAGAAGATGGGCCTGAACTTCAAGGAGATGCTGGTCCCCAGCAAGTCTCCCTTCTACGGCATCATTCCAGGTAATGCGGCGCACCCGCTTGGTACGGTGGTCCTCCCAGTCACCTTCGGCACGCGGGAGAATTATCGTACTGAGTTCATCAAGTTCGAAGTGGCTACTTTTGATTCTTCCTACCATGCAATACTGGGTCGTCCGGCACTTGCCAAGTTCATGGCGGTCCCGCATTATGTCTATCTGCTTCTCAAGATGCCAGGACTCGGTGGAGTGCTCACCCTCCGTGGCGATTTGAAGAAGTCGTATGACTGCAATCAGGAGGCGATCCAGTACGCTTCGACTACTCGCGTGCCAGATGCTTCGGGAGAAGTACTCGCGGCCGCGCAGCAGCTTTCCCAGACCGGGCTGGAGATCCCTTCCAAGAAGGCCAACAAGTCGAGCATCCAGTCGACTGACGATGTGGCCCTCAAGACGATCCAGCTCCAGGAGGGAGATTCATCCAAGACCGCCATCATCGGCGCGGGCTTGGGTGATAAATAGGAACTCGCGCTCGTCAGCTTTCTTCAGGCTAACCGAGACATATTCGCATGGAAACCAGCGGATATGCCAGGGGTGCCCAGGGAGTTGATCGAGCATGCTTTAAATGTACACCCGCAGGCCACGCCTAAGAAGCAACGCCTCCGGAGGTTTGCCCACGACGAGCGTGAGGCCATTAAACGGGAGATCGCTAAACTTCTCGCGGCTGGATTCATTAAAGAAGTAATCCATCCAGAGTGGGTAGCGAATCCCGTCCTTGTAAAGAAAAAGAATAATGAATGGAGAATGTGTGTCGACTACACCGATCTCAACAAGCATTGCCCAAAAGATCATTTTGGGCTGCCACGCATTGACCAAGTCGTCGATTCGACGGCCGGGTGTGTCCTTCTCTGTTTTCTTGATTGTTACTCAGGGTATCATCAGATTGCGCTCAAGGAGGAGGACCAAATCAAGACTGCATTCATTACCCCGTACGGGACCTACGCCTACAAAACAGTGTCCTTCGGGTTGAAAAATGCAAGGGCGACATATCAGCGGGCAAACGAGATGTGTTTCGCGGATCAGCTGCATCGAAATGTCGAGGCCTATGTGGATGACGTGGTTGTCAAGACCAGGGAGTCCGATAACTTGATCGCGGATTTGGAGGAAACATTCAGCAGTCTGCGCAGATTCCGGTGGAAACTCAATCCCACCAAATGCGTCTTCGGCGTACCTTCAGGGAAATTGCTCGGGTTCATCGTCAGCAACCGAGGCATTGAAGCCAACCCTATGAAGATCTCGGCCATCACTGTTATGGAGGCTCCGGCCACAGTCAAGGATGTGCAAAAGTTAACAGGTTGCATGGCGGCTCTGAACCGGTTCATCTCCCGGCTCGGGGAGAGAGGACTACCCTTCTTCAAGCTCCTGAAACGACAGGATAAGTTTCAATGGACGGAGGAGGCCGAGCGAGCTTTACAAGATCTGAAACATCATCTGCAGTCACCTCCAATCCTCACAGCACCGTTGCCAGGGGAGGATCTACTACTTTACATTGCGGCAACAACTCATGTCGTCAGCAGTGCTATTGTAGTCGAGCGAGGCGAAGAAGGCCATGCGTTTGGAGTGCAGAGGCCTGTCTACTTCGTCAGCGAGGTCCTCTCCGAATCCAAGGTACGGTATCCCGCTGTTCAAAAGCTTTTGTACGCTATCTTGATCACATCCAGAAAGCTGCGCCATTACTTCGACGAGTACAATATCACTGTGATCACGGACTTTCCGCTGGCGGATATTCTGCATAATCAAGATGCCACGGAACGCATATCCAAGTGGGAAGTGGATGTAACACCCTAATGCAATTTTCCCTAATTTTAGTGAATTTATTTGGGCTTAGATAAAATTTTCCAGGATTTTCTCTAATTTATCTCGCATTTAAAGTAAATTATAACGCAAGAAAATAAAATTTACCATAGGGTTAAAATGTTTGTGCATTCATGCTGCAGCATTGTTTTATTTGTGTTGAGTTTATAGAGTTTGAATTCAAATTTATTTGAATTCAAAAGGAATTGTTTGAATGCTTAGAGTATAGAAAAAGAAAAGAAAAGAAGAAGTAAAGGAAATAAAGCCCAGCAGCCCAACTCCCTTTCCCTCTCGGGCTCCTTTCCCTCTCCTTCTCCCGCATGGGCCACGGTGGCCCAGCTCCTCTTTCCCCCGCGGGCCCTCTCTCCCTCTCTTTCTTTCCACAGCCCGAGGCCCAGCTTCCCCGATCTCTTTTCCTCCCCGCGTGGGCCGCACGCCGGCCCATTCCTTTTCCCCAGCCCGAGCTCGCCGCGCCTCCCCTCTCTCTCCCACTGCCAGGCCGGCCCCACCGGTCATCCCCCTCCTCCCCTTCTTCTTCTCCGGCGCAACCTCCCTCCCCGAAATCTCCGGCGAGCCCCCCTGCTCCGGGCCCGCGCGCCAGGGTGCCGCAGCCGCCCTACAAAGCCCGCCGCCTCTCTAGGGTTTCCCTTAAGCCGCCGTCGTGCCCGTCCGCGCAAACCCTAGCTCCGAGCACCGCCGCCGCCGCAAGCTTCGGATCGCCGCCGCGCCGTCTCCTCGCCGCCTTCCGCCGCCGCCCAAGCACCGCGGGTTTACCCCGGTGGGGTAAGGATCCTCCCCCGCCTCTCTTTCCCCTCGGTCTCGCTTCTCCGCGGCCGCGCGCGCTCGCCGGCGTCCCCGAGCCGCACGTCGCCGTCGCCCCGCCGCTACGGCCGATCTAGCCGCCTCTTTTTCCCCCAAACGAGTTCCCTGTGTCCTTCTCTCTCTCCCCGACCGGATTCCGTCGTCTATCGCCCACGGAGTCGCCCCATCGCGTAGCGCCGGCGAGCTCTCCGCCGCGCCCGCAGTTCCGCCGCCGCCGGAGCCGCCGGAGTTTGCCCCACCGTTCGATCCGAGGGTAACGGTCTGGATTAGATCCAGACCGGTACTCAACCCGCGCCGCACGATTTCAAACCAACGGATCGGATTCGATCCCGATCAGCATTAGATCTCAGCCACTCATTTTGAATCCGGTGGACCTCGTGAGTTTCAGCCACAGATCTTACCTTGACCATCCGATCTTGATCCGAAGGCCGACGATCGCGCGTACCCCTTCGCGTTATAGTGTCTAATCTGGGCCGTATAAACCAGATCCAACGGCTCAGAATAAAACGTACCGGTTCGGCCCTATCTTTTTGCTAAAGAGCCCTCGCCTTTTCGGGAAATCAACCCGCCGTCCAACCCCAGCTCAAAAATAATTACAGATAGGCCCTTTTTCTTCCCTTTTGATCCCTGAGCTCTCTGGATTTAGGTTTTCTAGTCCTTGTTTAGAGTTTTTGCAGGCTAGCCCCTGTGTCTAACCTTTAATTAGGTTTTAGCCCTCAGTTTTTGCACAAAAACCCTGGAAGTCCAGTTTTCTCGCAAATAGGTCCCTGGATCTTGTTTTAAGCGTAGTTTTCGCGTTTTAGCTCCGTTTTAGGTGTTCTTTATATCCACGCGATCGTTGTAACGCGTAGAATAGCTTTAGACTAGTTTTAAGTGCTGTTTCTATGTAATGTTGCACTGTTTTCTTATATTTTGTTATTGTTTGCATGTGTGTGCATGTGTGGCCCATGTGTTGTTGTTACGATCATGAGTAAATGCGGAGCCTTTGGACCAGTACCAGGAGCAGCCGTCTTCCGAGCAGTTCGAGCAGCAGCCGGGAGAGTACGAGGAAGGCAAGTATAACATGAACCTCCTATCACTTTTAAATACAATTTCATACTGCATTTTAATACTGTATACCTATAAGGACTTCCTAGCCACCTTTATATCCTTTATATATATCCTTTGGGTTGCATTTTGGTTAGTTGTGCTAGGTTGCTGCGCTATAACAAACCTTGGTCCCTTTTAATTAATTTGGTTAATGGTCTTATGCAACTTAATTCTGGAGCCGACCCTCTGTGCTGTGTGCTTGAGTGGTTTGTGCGTCCTTAAAAGATGTTTTTGTTAGAAACATGGTTTAGGGGGCCAGCACGGTGCTTAGTGCTTGGTTGGCCACTCTCCATAAGGACCGGTTCATAGAGCGACAACCTGGGACAACCGCGCAACCACAAGACTGGAATGGGACGGTCTTGACTTACTAATTAGGTCGTGTTGGTTCGGGAGTAACTTACCTGCGTGGGCAAGAGGGGTGGTAAGCTTCAATGGTCCCTGCTCCTCCGGCTTGGTCTGTGCTGTGTGTCTTGTACCCCCGGAGGTGGGCCCCATCGTTGCTGATGCAGAATCCTTAGCGGTTACACCTTACCAACGTGGTCCTTTGTAACGGTCTCGTAGTGTGCTTGCTAGCCATCTCACCTAAGGAAGTGTGATGAACAACTAGCGTAGCCCATGACTTGTGGGTAAAGTTGTGCAACCTCTCGAGAGTGTAAAACTGATATATCAGCTGTGCTCACAGTCATGAGCGGCCCAGATCCTCCTTTTGATTAGTGGGGTTATCAACCTTTGATTAGGGAGATTCCCCGGGTGGTTGTGGTTTGGATGGTTCTCAGTAGTTCTTAATTAATACTGATTAATTTCTTATGCAATTGGGTTATGGTAATTCATCCACTTGTAGTAATTAGCTTTAATAAAATTTGCTAAGACTAAAAGCTAATGCAGTTGAGTCAGCTAGCCTAGAGCCTCATAGTCTGTGTTATACTTGTTGAGTACTAGTTGGTACTCACACTTGCCTCTCTACTCTTCTGTTCTATTTCGGATATCTTCGACTGTTGCTCAATGCCTGGCAACGTGGAGGACTACGTCAGCGGCTTCGACGACTTCTAGGCGTTTGTCTCCCAGTCGACGTCCCTGTGGCGCCCAGCTCTTCATGTACTCATATTACGCTTCTGCATTACTTGAACTGATTCTTGATTCAGTTGTAATAAAGATATTCATTTTATAATTTATACGTTTTTATTCGTGGCATGTGTTGTGATATCTTGATAATCTGTTGTATATATGCGTGACTTGATCCTGGCGCATATATGATTGCTCGATTTATGTTCTTATAAATTGGGTGTGACAGATTGGTATCAGAGCCGTGTCGACTGTAGGACGAAGCCTAGGTAGAACTGGTCGAGTTTAGGACTTCTTTTCGCTTGCCTTGCTTCCGCAGATCTTCAACCATCATTTTTCTGCTTCTATTCCTTGAGTTTTAAGCCTTAGATTTGCTACCTCTCATGTCTTTTCTGAGAAATAGCTTGAACTTTCCATAGACGTTGACCTGAGTCGCCTAATCTTATAAGCTATAAGTTTAGGTTGTCCCGATGAAAAATACGCTAGAACGAGTGTGTTAGTCGAGTGGGGTGATAAACTCGACTAAGTTGTGAACATTGAATGGTTGTTATTGTGCAAATGTATGATTTGGATCTTTGGTTGATTGCATAGTTTGGTAGTTGAATTTGTTCATGCAATTCGACCCTAACTCAACTTGAACTAAATAAATAAATTTGAGTTAGATCGTTGGGGGTAAAACCTGTATTCCCTTCTTTCTGCCATATCCTATCGAAGTTTCATTTCCACAGCTGCACGATATCTTACTCTCATAAAATTTCGTTTGTTGCAATCAGATGGTGAACACTAGGCGCACCGGTTCCGGTTCTGACCCGCAGGAGCAGAACAACCAGAGCACTGGTCAGCCGCTACCGATGCCGCCACCACTGACCCCGGAGCAGTTCTTCCAGCTCCAGATGCAGATGATGGCGACCCCGAACAATACCGTTCAGGCTCTGCAGCAGATCCATGCTCAGCCACCGCCTCCCCCGCCGCCTCAGCCCCGTGATCGGCGTGCGGATTTCCTGAGAGGTCACCCGCCGACCTTCTCTCACGCCACGGACCCACTCCAGGCGGACGACTGGCTTCGTTCGGTGGAGCGCCAGTTGGTTGTTGCGCAGTGCGATGACCGAGAGCGGGTTCTGTACGCAGCAGGGCAGCTGCGAGGCTCCGCTCTTGACTGGTGGGAGTCCTACCCAGCTCGGGATCGTGATGCTCTCACGTGGGACCAGTTCCGTGAGCGTTTCAGGAACCATCACATTCCTGAGGGCATTATGAAGATGAAGCAGAAGGAGTTCCGTGCCCTTAAGCAGGTAAATTTGAATGGAATTCTCTACAATTTCATTTGAGCCTGATCTATCCTTGATTTTCTTTCGTAAACCTGACATATTGAGCGATTTCCATCCTTGTTATCCGTGTTCGTTATTTCAGGGATCTATGACGGTGACGGAGTACCGTGACCGTTTCCTTCAGCTTGCCCGCTACGCCCCTGCTGACGTCGCTCGTGATAGCGATAAGCAGGAGTATTTCAAGGAAGGACTGGATGATCACATCCAGTATGCGCTGCTGAACCACTGCTTCGACAACTTCAACCAGCTGGTTGATGCTGCCCTCAACACCGAGCGTAAGCGCCGGGAGATTGAGGATAAGAAGAGGAAGATGGCTCCATCCTCTTCGGGCAGCAACACTCGTCCCCGCTATCAGCATCCACCACCGCCGCAGCAGCAGAGGCTGCCTCAGCAGTACCAGCAGCGGCAGCAGTTTCCGCCTCGTCCTCAGCAGCAGCAGCAGGCGGGACAGGGTCAGAGGCTTCCAGTGCCTCCGGCTCCATCAGCTCAGAGGCAGGGGGCGCCCACTCCTCCTCCTGGGCAGCAGGCTCCAGCACTCCCACGAGTGTATTTCCACTGCGGCGAGCCGGGGCACTACGCCAACGTGTGCCCTCGGAAGGCGCAGGCAGGACAGCAGGGCCGTGCAGCTCAGACCAAGGCCCCAGCTCAGGGCAGGGTGAACCACGTGACGGCCGAGTCAGCGGCCGAGGCTTCCAACGTGGTTATTGGTACGTTCATGGTTAATGCCCATCCTGCTACCGTGCTTTTTGATACTGGTGCTACACATTCTTTCATTACCCGGTCCTTTGTTGAGCATCATGGTATTCTTACTAGCACATTAAAGAGGTGCATGTTAGTATCTTCACCGGGAGGACAGTTGCGGTCTCATGTCTTCTGTCCCAGAGTCAGTGTGGCCATAAGGGGGGTAGATTTCAGTGCAAATCTGATGGTGCTAGACACCAAGGGCATTGATGTGATTCTCGGGATGGAGACTCTTGCTAAGTGGGGAGTCCGGATAGACTGTGCTCAGAGGACAGTTCTTCTGTCAGCACCGGATGGTCAGGAGGTTACTGTTGGAGCTACAGAGCCTTCTGGATTTCTTCATCAGATGGAGGCTAGACCCACGAATGGTATTCGCGTGGTGTCTGAATTCCCGGATGTCTTTCCGGACGATTTGCCAGGTATGCCGCCTGATCGCGACATTGAGTTTTCTATTGATCTCTTGCCTGGCACAGCCCCTATTGCTAAGCGGCCTTATCGTATGGCTCCTGTCGAGCATGAGGAGGTTAAGAACACTGTCGATGAGTTGCTAGCTAAGGGTTATATCCGTCGCAGTTTCTCTCCTTGGGCTTTTCCTGTGTTGCTTGTAGAGAAGAAGGATGGCGCGAAGAGGATGTGCGTCGATTATCGGGATCTGAATGCAGTCACCATCAAGAACAAGCATCCATTGCCCCGTATTGAGGATCTCTTTGATCAGCTTCAGGGTGCTTGTGTTTTCTCGAAGATTGATTTGCGTTCGGGTTATCACCAGTTGAAGATTCATCCTGAGGATATTCAGAAGACGGCATTCACCTGCAAGTATGGGTTATACGAGTATACGGTCATGTCCTTTGGCTTGACCAATGCTCCGGCTTTCTTCATGCATCTGATGAACAAGGTTTTCATGGATTATCTGGACACCTTTGTGGTGATATTCATCGATGATATCCTGATATATTCCAAGTCAGAAGCAGAGCATGAGAAGCATCTGAGGCTTGTGTTGCAGAGGCTCAGAGAGCACAAGCTGTATGCCAAGCTCAGCAAGTGCGAGTTCTGGATTGATGAGGTTCCATTCCTCGGTCATGTTATCTCCAAGGGGGGTATTGCGGTGGACCCCGGGAAGGTGAAGGATGTGCTTGACTGGGTTGTACCGCAGACAGTGAAGGAAGTACGCTCCTTTCTGGGCTTAGCAGGTTATTATCGGAGGTTCATTGAGAATTTCTCCTAGATTGCGAAGCCTTTGACTTCCTTGTTAGAGAAGGGTGTGGATTTCTCTTGGACTGATGAGCGTCAGAGTGCCTTCAAGGAGCTGAAGAAGAGGTTGACTACGGCGCCAGTCCTTACTCTGCCAGACTAGAGCAAGAGGTTCACAGTGTATTGTGATGCTTCGAGGGATGGTCTTGGTTGCGTCCTGATGCAGGAGGGAAGAGTGATAGCTTATGCCTCGCGGCAGTTGCGCCGGCACGAGCTGAATTATCCCACTCATGATCTGGAGTTAGCCGCAGTTGTGCATGCTCTGAAGATATGGAGGCATTACTTGTTTGGGCAGAGGTGTGATATTTACACCGATCATAAGAGCCTCAAGTATATTTTCACTCAGAGTGAGTTGAATATGCGGCAGAGAAGATGGCTAGAGTTGGTCAAGGATTATGACCTGGAGATTCACTATCATCCGGGCAAGGCTAATGTTGTAACAGATGCTCTGAGCAGGAAGAGCTATGTTAACATGGCCGTGGCTTTTCAGATGCCTCAGGAGTTATGCGAGGAGTTTGAGCAGTTAAGTCTAGGGTTCTTGCATCACACCTCGGGTACATCATTCGAGGCAGAACCCACTCTAGAGGCAGAGATCAGGCAGCATCAGAAGGAAGATAAGAAGCTGCAGGAGATTCGTGAGTTGCTCAAGATTGGCAAGGCTCCTCATTTCAGAGAGGATGATCAGGGTACCTTGTGGTACAAGGGTCGTATATGTGTGCCGGATGTGAATGACCTCAGAAAGTTAATTCTGAGTGAGGCTCATGATACAGCATATTCTATCCATCCTGGCAGCACGAAGATGTATTACGACCTGAAGGAACGATTCTGGTGGTATGGAATGAAGCGTTCCGTTGCGGAGTACGTGGCTATCTGCGACACTTGTTAGCGTGTCAAGGCAGAGCATCAGAGGCCAGCAGGTCTATTGCAGCCGTTGAAGATTCCCGAGTGGAAATGGGAAGAAATCACTATGGACTTCATTGTTGGCTTGCCTCGTACTCAGAAAGGGTACAACTCCATATGGGTGGTAGTGGATCGGTTGACGAAGGTTGCTCACTTCATTCCGGTGAACACTACTTACTCCGGCGCTAGACTCACAGAGTTGTACATCTTCAGGATTGTCTGTCTGCATGGTGTTCCTAAGAAGATTATATCTGATCGAGGATCTCAGTTCACTTCACGGTTCTGGGAGCAGTTGCATGATTCGTTGGATACGAAGCTGCGCTTCAGTACCGCTTATCATCCTCAGACAGATGGGCAGACAGAAAGAACCAACCAAGTGTTGGAGGATATGCTTCGAGCCTGCGCTATTCAGTATGGTACCAGCTGGGATAAATGCCTGCCATACGCAGAGTTTTCGTATAACAACAGTTATCAGGCCAGTCTGAAGAAATCTCCTTTTGAGGCCTTGTACGGTCGGAAGTGCAGGACTCCACTGTATTGGGATCAGATTGGCGAGAGGCAGGTGTTTGGTCCGGATATTGTTGAGGAGGCCGAACAGCTGGTGCAGCAGGTGCGAGAGAACCTGAGGGTCGCTCAGACTCGTCAGAAGAGCTATGCGGATGTTCGTCGCCGAGATTTGACCTTTGCAGTGGGTGATCATGTGTATCTGAAGGTCTCACCGATAAGAGGAATCCGCAGGTTTAATGTAAGAGGGAAGCTAGCCCCTCGATACATTGGTCCGTTCAAGGTGTTGGAACGGAAGGGTGAGGTGGCATATCGTTTGGAGTTGCCTCTCAATCTCTCAGGAGTGCACGATGTGTTTCACGTGTCACAGCTGAAGAAGTGCTTAAGAGTGCCAGAAGAGCAAGCACCGATAGAAGGGTTAGATGTGCAGGAGGATCTAACCTATATCGAGCATCCGGTAAAGATTCTGGAGACATCCGAGAGAATTACCAGAAACAAGAAGATCAAGATGTGCCGTGTTCAGTGGAGTCATCACACGGAGGATGAGGCTACTTGGGAGCGAGAAGACGAGCTGAGGAAGACATATCCCGATCTCTTTGCTAGCTAGCCTGTTCGAATCTCGGGACGAGATTCCTGTAAGGGGGGTAGGTTTGTAACACCCTAATGCAATTTTCCCTAATTTTAGTGAATTTATTTGGGCTTAGATAAAATTTTCCAGGATTTTCTCTAATTTATCTCGCATTTAAAGTAAATTATAACGCAAGAAAATAAAATTTACCATAGGGTTAAAATGTTTGTGCATTCATGCTGCAGCATTGTTTTATTTGTGTTGAGTTTATAGAGTTTGAATTCAAATTTATTTGAATTCAAAAGGAATTGTTTGAATGCTTAGAGTATAGAAAAAGAAAAGAAAAGAAGAAGTAAAGGAAATAAAGCCCAGCAGCCCAACTCCCTTTCCCTCTCGGGCTCCTTTCCCTCTCCTTCTCCCGCATGGGCCACGGTGGCCCAGCTCCTCTTTCCCCCGCGGGCCCTCTCTCCCTCTCTTTCTTTCCCCAGCCCGAGGCCCAGCTTCCCCGATCTCTTTTCCTCCCCCGCGTGGGCCGCACACCGGCCAATTCCTTTTCCCCAGCCCGAGCTCGCCGCGCCTCCCCTCTCTCTCCCACTGCCAGGCCGGCCCCACCGGTCATCCCCCTCCTCCCCTTCTTCTTCTCCGGCGCAACCTCCCTCCCCGAAATCTCCGGCGAGCCCCCCTGCTCCGGGCCCGCGCGCCAGGGTGCCGCAGCCGCCCTACAAAGCCCGCCGCCTCTCTAGGGTTTCCCTTAAGCCGCCGTCGTGCCCGTCCGCGCAAACCCTAGCTCCGAGCACCGCCGCCGCCGCAAGCTTCGGATCGCCGCCGCGCCGTCTCCTCGCCGCCTTCCGCCGCCGCCCAAGCACCGCGGGTTTACCCCGGTGGGGTAAGGATCCTCCCCCGCCTCTCTTTCCCCTCGGTCTCGCTTCTCCGCGGCCGCGCGCGCTCGCCGGCGTCCCCGAGCCGCACGTCGCCGTCGCCCCGCCGCTACGGCCGATCTAGCCGCCTCTTTTTCCCCCAAACGAGTTCCCTGTGTCCTTCTCTCTCTCCCCGACTGGATTCCGTCGTCTATCGCCCACGGAGTCGCCCCATCGCGTAGCGCCGGCGAGCTCTCCGCCGCGCCCGCAGTTCCGCCGCCGCCGGAGCCGCCGGAGTTTGCCCCACCGTTCGATCCGAGGGTAACGGTCTGGATTAGATCCAGACCGGTACTCAACCCGCGCCGCACGATTTCAAACCAACGGATCGGATTCGATCCCGATCAGCATTAGATCTCAGCCACTCATTTTGAATCCGGTGGACCTCGTGAGTTTCAGCCACAGATCTTACCTTGACCATCCGATCTTGATCCGAAGGCCGACGATCGCGCGTACCCCTTCGCGTTATAGTGTCTAATCTGGGCCGTATAAACCAGATCCAACGGCTCAGAATAAAACGTACCGGTTCGGCCCTGTCTTTTTGCTAAAGAGCCCTCACCTTTTCGGGAAATCAACCCGCCGTCCAACCCCAGCTCAAAAATAATTACAGATAGGCCCTTTTTCTTCCCTTTTGATCCCTGAGCTCTCTGGATTTAGGTTTTCTAGTCCTTGTTTAGAGTTTTTGCAGGCTAGCCCCTGTGTCTAACCTTTAATTAGGTTTTAGCCCTTAGTTTTTGCACAGAAACCCTGGAAGTCCAGTTTTCTCGCAAATAGGTCCCTGGATCTTGTTTTAAGCGTAGTTTTCGCGTTTTAGCTCCGTTTTAGGTGTTCTTTATATCCACGCGATCGTTGTAACGCGTAGAATAGCTTTAGACTAGTTTTAAGTGCTGTTTCTATGTAATGTTGCACTGTTTTCTTATATTTTGTTATTGTTTGCATGTGTGTGCATGTGTGGCCCATGTGTTGTTGTTACGATCATGAGTAGACGCGGAGCCTTTGGACCAGTACCAGGAGCAGCCGTCTTTCGAGCAGTTCGAGCAGCAGCCGGGAGAGTACGAGGAAGGCAAGTATAACATGAACCTCCTATCACTTTTAAATACAATTTCATACTGCATTTTAATACTGTATACCTATAAGGACTTCCTAGCCACCTTTATATCCTTTATATATATCCTTTGGGTTGCATTTTGGTTAGTTGTGCTAGGTTGCTGCGCTATAACAAACCTTGGTCCCTTTTAATTAATTTGGTTAATGGTCTTATGCAACTTAATTCTGGAGCCGACCCTCTGTGCTGTGTGCTTGAGTGGTTTGTGCGTCCTTAAAAGATGTTTTTGTTAGAAACATGGTTTAGGGGGCCAGCACGGTGCTTAGTGCTTGGTTGGCCACTCTCCATAAGGACCGGTTCATAGAGCGACAACCTGGGACAACCGCGCAACCACAAGACTGGAATGGGACAGTCTTGACTTACTAATTAGGTCGTGTTGGTTCGGGAGTAACTTACCTGCGTGGGCAAGAGGGGTGGTAAGCTTCAATGGTCCCTGCTCCTCCGGCTTGGTCTGTGCTGTGTGTCTTGTACCCCCGGAGGTGGGCCCCATCGTTGCTGATGCAGAATCCTTAGCGGTTACACCTTACCAACGTGGTCCTTTGTAACGGTCTCGTAGTGTGCTTGCTAGCCATCTCACCTAAGGAAGTGTGATGAACAACTAGCGTAGCCCATGACTTGTGGGTAAAGTTGTGCAACCTCTCGAGAGTGTAAAACTGATATATCAGCTGTGCTCACAGTCATGAGCGGCCCAGATCCTCCTTTTGATTAGTGGGGTTATCAACCTTTGATTAGGGAGATTCCCCGGGTGGTTGTGGTTTGGATGGTTCTCAGTAGTTCTTAATTAATGCTGATTAATTTCTTATGCAATTGGGTTATGGTAATTCATCCACTTGTAGTAATTAGCTTTAATAAAATTTGCTAAGACTAAAAGCTAATGCAGTTGAGTTAGCTAGCCTAGAGCCTCATAGTCTGTGTTATACTTGTTGAGTACTAGTTGGTACTCACACTTGCCTCTCTACTCTTCTGTTCTATTTCGGATATCTTCGACTGTTGCTCAGTGCCTGGCAACGTGGAGGACTACGTCAGCGGCTTCGACGACTTCTAGGCGTTTGTCTCCCAGTCGACGTCCCTGTGGCGCCCAGCTCTTCTTGTACTCATATTACGCTTCCGCATTCCTTGAACTGATTCTTGATTCAGTTGTAATAAAGATATTCATTTTATAATTTATACGTTTTTATTCGTGGCATGTGTTGTGATATCTTGATAATCTGTTGTATATATGCGTGACTTGATCCTGGCGCATATATGATTGCTCGATTTATGTTCTTATAAATCGGGTGTGACAGTGGAACTGGGGGCTTTGTCAATAGACTTTAAGCCACGCACTGCAATCAAATCACAGGCCCTAGTCGACTTCATGGCTGAGTGGAGAGAGAATCAGGTCCCAACTCCAGTGGACAAGCCAGAGCATTGGACCATGTATTTCGACGGGTCCCTCAAGCTCGACGGCGGTGGCGCTGGGGTTCTGCTTATTTCCCCACGAGGTGAGCAGTTGAAGTACGTCCTTCAGATCCTGTGGGCGGTATCCAACAATGAAGCCGAGTACGAAGCTTTGCTTCACGGGCTTCGTTTGGCGATATCACTAGGGATCAAGCGACTACTTGTATATGGCGACTCTCTTCTTGTTGTTCAGCAGGTCAACAAGGAATGGGATTGCAACAAGGAAACAATGGACGCTTACGTGCAGGAAGTGCGCAAGTTCTCCGGCCTGGAAGTTCATCATGTATTGCGGGAGCACAACGTCGGCGCGGACATCCGGTCTAAACTGGGGTCCACGCGCGCCCAGGTCCCGCCGGGAGTCTTCGTCCGGGAGCTCAACCAGCCATCGATCAAGTCTTCTCCGCAAGTAGCCATCGACGCGGGTCCCCAACAACCCGATCGAGAGGTTATGGTGCTGGAGGAAGACTGGCGAGGGGCTTTTATCGACTTCATACGAGATCAACGGTTGCCAGCGGGAGTCGACACCAGGAGCGCTCACGCAGCTCGCATCTTGCGAAGAAGCAAGGGTTTCGTCCTGGTCAACGACAAGCTCTATCGGCGAGGCGCCCGGTCAGGGGTTCTCATGAAGTGCGTCACCAAGGAAGATGGTTACGCCATACTGCGGGAGATCCACGACGTCTGCAGTAATCATGCGGCTTCAAGAACGCTGGTGGGGAAAGCCTACCGAGCCGACTTCTGGTGGCCCACCGCGGTGACCGACGCGGAGGATCTCGTGCGCAGGTGCCAAAACTGTCAATTCTTCGGCAAACAGACGCACGTTCCAGCTCACAGCCTCATCACCATACCGCCGTCCTGGCCTTTCGCCTGTTGGAGTCTTGACATGATTGGGCCCTTCACGACAGCACCAGGCGGTTTCACCCATGTTCTGGTGGCTATCGACAAGTTTACCAAGTTGATCGAGTACAAGCCGATAGCCAAGCTCACACCAGATCGGGTCGTCGACTTCATCTCAGATATTCTGCATCGTTTCGGCTTCCCCAACTCCATTATCACGGACTTGGGATCAAACTTCACGGTGAACCAGTTCTGGGAGTTCTGCGAGAATGCTTGCATCGAAGTCAAATATGTCTCGGTTGCACACCCCAGAGCTAACGGACAAGTCGAACGGGCGAACGGCTTGATCATCGATGGCCTCAAGAAGAGACTCTATGATGAGAATAGCAAGAAGGGAGGAAAAGGGGTGCACGAGTTACCACATGTCGTCTGGGGGCTCCGGACTCAGCCGTCCAAAGCCACAGGACAAACACCTTTCTTGTGCGCAAGTTCTACCCTTAACTTTCAACGTTCAAAACCTGCGCAAGTTCTACCCTTAACTCGAGACCCGGTGATCGCTAATTCCCCGGGGGCTCCGAAGATTTTCTTTCCCCGAACGTATCTGAAGGCCGCGAGCCACATCACTCGGGTGGTACATGATGGCAGATGTCGCGTGCAAACACGTATACAACCAAATCGACTTCTTGTCGCCCATGACGCGGGGGCCACGGCCACGGTCATCTCCTTTCGGGTTCCGCCGCGACTTTCGATGGTCGCACGCGACAGCAGTCGCACCTTTTCCAACGCAGTCGATCCGTTCGACTGGCCTACACCTAGTACGTTGGAACGGCTCGCATACAGAGCTTCATCGACTACAATCTGAGCGGCTGCACTCAGAACAGTCTTGTTTTTGCCAAAAGAACGGCAAACTCGCGGTGCTGCCCGCACCTGCTCCTCGCAAGCTTGATCCGTTTGTCCGGGTCCTACCTAGCCTGCGGAGCACGCTCACAGAAGGAGCACTCTCGACTACACTCCGAGGCCTCGAACTCGGGGTAGTCCCCTTTTCGCCCTATGCACAGCAACCCCGCGACGATGCTCGCGTGCTTCCCTAACAAGTCTAGACCCGCTCGATCGAGTTGTGGCTACTCTGTTAGACGAATTCTAGCTGCCCTTCGGGTCGTTGCACCCAAGGACACGTTTCCTACTTGAGTCTCGTAAGCCTGGATCCCAATTCAGCTAAGACATGCAAACAAGTAGAGACGTCAAGGGAAGCATTTACATAAAAGAATAATTAAGTGGTTCATACACCCTAATCCTGCAGTACATTGTGTACAATTTGTTCTGCTACGGGTTGGGCCTCTTGCAGGTACTCTTCAAACCGCTCGTCTGGGCAGTCCGCCGCCATCCCTTGCGCGAAGATGCTCAGCTGCGCGGTCGGCACGAAGGACTTGACGTACGCGAGCGCATTGCTCACGCACGCGACTAGAGCCTCTGACAGGAACTTGAGCACCTTCTTCGGGGCTTCGCGGAGACGCTCCAGTAGGGGCCGTGGACTCGCATCGCTTTCTCCCGGCGGATCCACCATATCCACCAGCTCCTGGGCGGCTCCCCGGAGCTCCTCCAGTTCCTTGCACTGCCGCTCGTCCTTCTCGCCCAGAGTTTTGACTTGCTGAAGGCAATCGACGAACTGGCGTTCAGTGTCGCCGATCACCTTCTGCAGCTTCTCAACTTCATCTGTACGTCGATACAGCATATTCTTCACGTCAGTAAGCAACTCCTCTTTGTGTTTTGTTATTTTCCTAAGCTCTGTGATAAGGGTACTTCAGCATCTAATGGGGAGCTACTGAGGGAAAGTACTCAAGGGGAGCGAGGGCCTACCTTGGTGCGCCTTCTTCTCCGCCTTGAGCTGCTCTTGGTGTTCTGCTTGTTGCTCCTTGAGCTGTTGTTGGAGCTCGGAGTTGGCCTTCTCCATGTTTTTCAGGTCATTCTTGAGCAGCCAGGTCTCTCGAGTCCTTTCTTGCTTCAGCATATCAAGCTCTCGCTGCAGATAGCAATTCTTCGTCTTCTCCTCGGAGATGCGCTTGTCCAGAGCAGCTAATTCCCGCGCGTCGCTCACGACCGCGCGGAGTTTCTCTGACTTCTTCTGGGATTTGGTGATTACATGCTGCACAAAAGGAGGAGAGTGAGTCATAAACAACTCGCCAAGGCGCACATCGGGATCATCGCCCGAGTCTTACCATGGAGAAGTCGTATAGCTCCTTGAAAGTACTCTTGAAGGTCTTCAGGTTCTCCGCCGACAGCAGAAGGTCATCCACCAGGTCGGTAGTGATGATGTTCCGGTGCCCGGACCCGGCCCTCAACACCTCACGGGGACTCCTCGAGGGCCCGGCGGCATCCCCTGGCGGCGGCGGCTGGACACCTGCAGGCATACGGAACGGTAAAAACACTACGCCCAGACCCCGGCAGCCAGACGCGGACGGGTAAGTGCCTACCTGCGCCATCAGTATGAGCGGCGTCAGGGGCCTCGACTTGTTCCCCGCCACTGGGTCTGGCTTCCTCTAGTCGAGGCTCGGGAGGCGGCAAGTCAGGGAGCGCCGCATCCGCTTCAGGGGCCACCTCCGTGGGTACTGGCCCCTCAGGCGCCGGGGGCTCGGGGGCTGCAGCGGCCGAGGCAGGCGCCGCAGCCGTGCCTGGTTCGATCTGGAGTTTGACGGCGCTCGCAGCCCTGGTGACATCGACAACATTGTTATCCGAGCGGGCATGAGCAAGATTTTCAAGCGATTGAAAGGAAACTTACAGTGTCGACTTCTTCTTGACAGCCTTCTTAACCCGCCAGACCCGACGGGGGACACCCGCTGTGGATGGTGGGGCCTGATCGGCCGATGGAGGGGTCTCCGCAACGGCGACTGTCACCGTCGCGGCGGCAGAGGGGCCTGCCTCCACCCCTTCGGGCTCAGTCCCGGGCGGCGGAGCAGGGAGACTGCAAGGGGATGCTATCAGTACTCAACACCATGGAAACTTTGGAACTGGCCACAACAGCAATTCCGTACCTGGAGGACTCGACTTCTTGAGCCTTGCGTTTGCGCATCTGGCGCTGGCCCTTCGGCACCGGTGGCAGAGTGCCGGCCAACTCCACGCTCTGATCGGAGGAGTTGTCCCCGCGCGGCTCTCCCACGGTCCCTTCGCTCGCCTGCGAGCCCACGCACTCGGTGGACTCGCTGCTGCCTTGAACCGCAGCATGGCGAGCCGCCTTGGTGGCAACGGCCGCAACAGGGCGCGAACCTCCCTCGGTTTCTTCCCCCGTTGGCAAGTCCACACGTTCGGTGGACTCGTTGCGGCTTTGGGTCGCAGCAAGGCGAGCCTTCTTGGCTGCCGTGACTGCAGAAGGAAGGAGGTGATACGCTCGGGGGAGGTCCGGCTGCGGTGGGTAGCTGCAGTACAGTTCGGAATGTCCCTGCAGCAAGTCCTTCAGTTCAGTACCGGCGCAGTAATCGATTTCTTCAGCAAAAAGAAGTCGAGTACTTACCGGCGGGGGCGGAAATTGCGCGGAGTACAAGGTGGGCACGTACGGCATGGTGTTCACGTCCAGCAGCACCCGCTGAACCCGCTGGAGCGCGACTTCATCTGGCACCTCTTCTGTGCACATGCGAGAAGGGTCAGCCGGGCCGGTGTACTCGAAGCCCAGGCAACATCTCTATTGGATGGGTATGATGCGGTGCTTGTAAAAGGAGAACATGATGGAGGCGCCGGTCACCCCCTCCTTCTTCAGTGCATCGATGGCCTCCAGCAGCTCCTTGACTTGAATCATTTCCATGCCGGAGGGTTCAAGGTTCCATTCCCCCCTCACCACGGGCGGTTTGCTCGACTTCGTCGGCAGGGGGGGAGCATGGTTTTCGATGTAAAACCAAAGGTTTTTCCACCCAGGAAGGTTGGAGGGGAATCTATATGCAAGGTATTTTTCGCCGGCCTGCTGTCGCAGTTGGATGCCGGCGCCCCCTACCACAGCGAGTTTTTTCGTGGTTGGCTGGGGTTTCACGCGGAAAAGGAAGCGGAATAGATCCCAGTGGGGTTCAATTCTAAGAAATGCTTCACAAAAGTGGATGAAAATGGAGATGTGGTAGATGGAATTCGGGTTGAGGTGATGGAGCTCAAGCCCGTAGTAGTAAAGAAGGCCGCGGAAGAAAGAACAAGTAGGGAAGGCCAATCCCCGTTCGGCAAAATGGTAGAATGTGACGATTTCGTCGACATTCTCCATGGGGAAAGGTTCACGGAAAGAGGGGCGCCAGTTGACGAGATTTTCCTCTTGCAGCAACCCCTCGGAAACAAGTTTTTTCAGATTGTTGAGGGAGCACTTACTGTGTGTCCACTCCGCAGTTGTTAGTTTCGCATCCTTCTTCATTCCCTCGATCTCTGACTTCTTGGACATCATCTCCGATGCGCCGGCCACGAGATGCTCGGGGGCTGCGGGGAGAGGGGCGGGGAGGTCGGGGTGGGAGTTTTTCTTGGGGGAAGGCGGCGGCGTTTGGCTCGGATTGGGGAATTTGGTGGCTCTTGATGGATTGCAGATTGAAAGCGTGGTTTTTTCCTATAGTTATCGCGGGGTTAAATAACCAGCGGAGTGGGGGAAGTTACTGTTCTGAAGTTCAAGAGTCGTTTGGTGGAATATTCTGAAGATGAGGGGTCATTTGGTGATCTGATTAGATTGAATATTTGATTAATCATTTTTTCAGGGCTAATTAGCCCGAAAAAAGGGGTTTTTCGGATCTTTGGTCTAATTACATCATTTGTACCATCGCTTTGGTCTCCCCTTCACGTGTCATTGTTTAGCCTGTATGCCACGATTTTTGGACCCTTATCTCCAATTTTGTGGGATTTGGATTTAAGGGTCGGGGGCTACGGGGTACGTGGCATCGACTACTTATTTTTCAAATTTCTTTGAAGGGTAAGGAAGATTACAGACAAGTGAGACCCTCAGCCTGATTCTTCGATTCAACCTAAGGCTCGGGGGCTACTCCATATGGAGTGCGATTTTGCAATCGCACACCATATCAGAAATAAAATTCGGGGCATGAGCACCTCATAGCTTCGATGCAGCCAAGCAAGTACTCGAAGAAGGACTTCAAGACGAATCATTGGAAGAAGTCAAAGACTGCTTCGAAAGTACTCGATAAGCCTGCAGTACTCAGCTACGAAGAGCTCGGGGGCTTGTCAGACCCGGGGCCACCGGGCTGGGCATGTCACGAAGTTTAAGGGATTAAGCCCGTCTTATCTCTTATTCATTTTGTTTATCTCTTGTTTATCCCGTTTAAATAGGAGATAGAGTTAACCAACACGGAGAGGATCTACTCGAGATATGTTCTGGTATGATCCCTTGACAGAGGTTGGTTAGCATCTTTGTAACTCTAACCTCTCGGGTATATAAGGGAGGTCAGGGACCCCCCTCAAAACAGAATATCATTAGGTCATTCTGCCCCAAAGAGAATACAAACCACCATACAGGACGTAGGGTGTTACGCTCCGCGCGGCCCGAACCTGTCTAAAGTCTTGTGTTCTTTGCACCTTCGAGTTCCTGATCTCGGCGTTCCCTCACCCAAAACTTACCACCTTGGGTATATCCCTCGGTGGGTAGCCGGTTAAACACCGACAATACCCTGAGGTGGTAAGGTTTAGATGGGGTGTCGCCGAAGTCTGGAACTCGAAGGTGCAAGGAACATAAAGGTTTAGACAGGTTCGGGCCACAAGGAGCATAATACCTTACGTTCTGTGTAGTGGTTTGTATTGCCTTAGATGTGGATTGGTTTGGAGGGGGTTCTTGCTCGCTCTTAGTATGGGGGATAGCGTTATAAATATCCTAGCCACATACAAGCCTAGGAGTCCTACCCGAGTACTACTCGGATAGTTTCCTTCTGTTCCGACTAGTCCTACTCGTGGCCGAGTAGCTTACAACAGGTATAAGGTATGGGACATGTTCCATCCCTTATCCTAGAAAGTCTATGCCATGTGTACGGTCCCGTGGCTCCGAGCCTGACAAGCCCCCGAGCTATTCGTACCCGAGTACTGCAGGCTTCCGAATACTTCTGAAGATATCTTTGAGTTCTTCCGAACTTCATCTTAAAGGTGTCTTCGGAGTACTTCCTTGGCTACCTCGAGGCTGTGAGGTGCTCACAACCCGAGTAGTCTTCTTTTATATGGGGTGCGATGAAACTCGCACTCTATATGGAGTAGCGCTCGAGCCTTACATTGAATCGTAGAATCAGGCTAAGGGTCAAATTAGTCTTGAATCTTCCGATCTTTATCTTCCAAAGAATTTAAAAAATAAGCCATCGATGACATGTGTCCCGCAGCCCCTCGAGCCTTGAATACAAATTCCAAGGTTTGGAAAAAAGGATCCAAAAAGTTGTGGCATGCATTGTACAATAAGTCATGAGTTTTAGTTGATGGTTAAAGTGGGAAAATTGGTTCAGAAATTCGAAAACCTCTGTTTTCGGAATGACATCCCTTAAAAAAAGGTTAAATAAATAAATTCCTCAAAGGAGCCCTAAATTACAGCTCAAATTCAATCTTATCCCGAGAAAAGCTCTTCGGCTTCTGCACAGTGACCGTTGGCCTTCCACAGTAACAGCCGTTGTTTATTTAACCGCATGGTGAACCTAGGATTTACTCACCCCTTCACTTGTATCTTCACTACCTTGAGCTTTTTGTCTTTCTCTGTTTCATAGACGGCGCCACTTCTAGAGTTAGATCTACACCATCTCCAGCTCCTTTCTGGTTCCTCATCCTTACAAGAAGTAATCATTAGAGGTTCCTTCCTCTTCAGAGTGCTCCTCCGCTAGTCCCTCCTCAGCCCCCGAGCGTATGCGAGTGAAAAGACTCATGACATTGAGAATGGCCAGCAAGAAAGGCACCACAAAGGGGAAGGGAAAAGAATCTGAGACTGCTTCATCATCTTGCGAGTCGTGGAAGAAAAGTAAGTGCACTCAAGCCGATCTTCAATCTCTAGTAGACGAGTGTCTTCTTCAGAGTAAGGAAATTGTTCAGTGGCATCCTGCTACTAGCGATGTGAGGCCATATATATATGAGGGAATCACGGAGATTGTTATATTCCAACATTTTGTCGAGCGTGGGCTAGCCATCCCGACTTATGATTTCCTGCACGGCTTGCTTTTCCATTATGGAATCCAACTCCATCACTGTTGGCATTTCTTGTGCCCAATAGAATAAGTATTCCGCAAGCGCATAGAATCACCGCAGTAGCACTTCATCTTGGAGTATTCTAGGGTATAAATTTCCTTGGGGAAGCACTACGGTTAAAGAGTATCGAAGAACCGAATGATAAATTTTATCAGCGATATCAACCGACTAACTTATTGGGGGTAAGCCAGATATGGTAAGATAGGATAATGGCCAAGCAATGACAGTCTGACATAGGAGATTCTAAACCATAGAGCGGTAAGTAGCTAGGAGGACAATGAGAAAAAAAGACTCCTAAAACACTTCTAAACTAACAAGCTAGCTCACTAGACTAAACTTTGCTTCTAACTTGATAACGGGAACCAAGAGCCTACTTCGGCGGCTAGAGAGAGGAAGGACTGCAGAAAGGGGTGAGAGTGGAGTCCAACGGCAAACAACAACTACTGCTATGAAAACACTTGAATGTGGTGGACTACAAAGGATGGATAGGGCTATCACCACCTGCCGCCTACCACACTGTTACGTGGGGTGGAACACACTTCCTAGCTAACACTAAGCCATACACCACGCCTGCACTCAGTGTTAGGATTTATCTTGAGGCCTTCAAGAGAAATCCCCTTCAACCTAGGAAACTAACTTGAGCTCTCTAGTCCGGGCGAGAAAACCCGCAAGTTAAGATCCCAATAAATAAGATAGAACACAAAGTCTAAGCTAGAGGAAAGAACTTCCGCACACAAGTTTGATAACTTGGAAAGATAAATAAAAGCGGAAAGTAAAGCTGACTTGAAAAGTAAAGAAGATAAATTATATTGATAAAATATCAAAGGGAAAGATACAAGAACTATACCAGACTTCCGATGATGACTCCGAAATCCCGAGATAAGCTCGACTCGACTCTAACTCCTAGACTACTAAATCTAACTCTAGAAAGTGAAGTGAGTGATGAGAACTCCTTGGTGTCTCTTCTACAAGCTATGATGACCCTCTATTTATAGTGTGGAGGTGCTGAGGAGGACGTCAGTAAAATGGTTGTGATAGTTGCGTGAATCCTAAGCAAGCCAGCCTGAACCAGGCCAACCGGCCTGGGATGGTGGCCACTTGGCACCGCCTTTCTTCTGGACGATCCTGATGCTCTCCTGGAGTCGGTGGAGGTGGCGTTTGTCCGAAGCAGAACAGTTGGAGGCTGTGCGGCCTGATCTAGGCCGGTCGTCTTGGCTCTTGCGTGTCTTGTCCCTCCATTGCACCGATTTGATGATCAACACTTGCATGTTGTCTAGGGAGGCGGTTCTCAGATGTTTGCTCGAGTATTTCATGCAGGTGGGCCCTTTAATCCAAGGTAAGTGCCTTTCGGGTCCTTGGATCAAACTGTCTTGAAGTGCATGGCTCAGGATTAGTTTGAGTGTGTTTTCTTCGCCCTAGATCAGTGACGTGGCCATTTGTGGAGGTTCCAGGCTGGCCGGCCGGCCTAGGGGAGGCCGATCAACCTGTATTTTTACCCATTTTGCCTAAAATTTATGCCATGTACTCCTACAATCACAACTCTTCCAAAACTCATGGAACTTTATTAGTTTGAATGAAATATGTATGGAACATGGTGCAAAGCTCTATTTATTCCTGAGAAGTTGAGGGACAAAGTGTGATTCAATTTCCGTCAACACACCCCCAAGCTTAAACTTTTGCTCATCCTCGAGCAAAGCTAAAACTTTAGGCTCGGTGGATCAGGAGTTGCGTCAATGTTCACACCCTGCAGGTATCTTGTGAACAACATATTACTCTACCCGTATGAACATTGAATTAGTTGGCTTGTACCTTGGTTTTTGGAGTGTGGGGCTTATTCGCCTTTCATCCCTCGTCTTGGGTGGTTGAGAGACTGAATAATCTTCACTAGACTGTTTCCTGCTTCCTGTTCAGGTTCCTTTCTTGATTTTTTTTGCAAGTTTATCAAAAGTGGTTAAAGTTCCCCAATGGTGCTCTCAACTCGCTCAAGGTGTATAGTCCTCACCATGGTCGAAAATTTGACCATCTTCTTCCTACTCTAAGGCTGACATGTGGAGTTTCATGGGTAGGAAGAGTGTAGCATACCTTGGTTACCCTTGTTGCCGAGCCGAAGAGTGTTTCGCAAGAGGTTGGTACCCGATCAAATTCTGATCTTATGGAATGGATGATGTTCAGGGGAGAGGGAGAAATGGACTCACGCTTTGGAAAATATTGGTCTTTTATTTGTACTCCTCATTTCTCAAATCTTTTTGGAGATGTATGGGTCTTTGTCTTCTTTTTTTAAGATGGCCCATACTCTCATGGCATATGTAGAAGCATTGGAAAGGAGTATTTGTTGGAGAAGACCTTTCCTGAATGGATGGGCTCACTATGGAGATTTTTGGGCTGTGTTGTGAGTGGAGATTGTCTAGGAAAGGTGGCCATCAATACCCGGAGTACGTAATTGATGTACCAAAAATATTTTTGAGGCTAGCAAAACAATGGGTACGCAAAGGAGAAAGATTGGTAGATGACAAGTACCTTCCTCGAACGAACTCACCATTCATCAAACCTCAAAGCAACTCAAGATAGCTTATAGTGGCTCAAATAGTAAAATATTATGGCTCTGGATAGGACATATAAGCCAAAGGGGAAACCTTCACCATGATTCCTTTTTAAAGAAATTCCAAGAGGTTCCTTACTAGAGCATGCAGTTTTATTCTGGTTCCAACTATCTCAATCCTCACAACAACTTAGACTTAGAAGTCAAGCTCATGCTCCCACGAACTCATAATTTTCAATGATAAAAATTACCAAGTGCCAACAAGTTCAAGTACTAGAAGAGTAAAAAGCTGTATACGAGGCACTTGCAGAGCAAGAATAGAGCAACTATTCATCATTTCCACAATAAGAGCTCACACGGATTTCCACACATAAGAGCTGGGAGTTCTTTTATTCAAAGCATGAAAACATTTTTCTTGGGTTTTTGAACATAAGACTCTAAATTTTTTTTGTTATTATTACTACAACTATGGCATGGAAACTCTTGGAACGAACAGACAGGTCGGGTGACTTACCTGGATACACCCCCAAGCTTAGATGAAGCTTAGTTCTGCTGGTTGGGGTCGTGCTGCTGCTAGTCGGGGTGGTAGTGCTGCTGTTGGTTAGGACCGAGGCCTAGATGGGTGAAGATGCCGGAGTAATGCATGGCCGAGGTCATCCCCTAGTTTTGCTGTGTGAGGTCGGTGTTGTGCGCAATGTCCTGGCTGATTCGATCCTGCTGCTGTCCAGAGTGCTGACTTGGGTCATGAGGTTCATGATCCCCCACATGATCGAGTTCTCATAACCATAACATGCCGAAGTCGATGGTCCCACCTACGGTCCATAAGAACTCTGCATACCTGGGGGGTAGTAGAATCCCTGCTCATGGCCGTATCCTGTGCTGCCTCTAGCGGTGGTAGAGTCACCATGAGTATAGTGCTCATAGGTGTCCTCAAAGCTCATGTGTGTCGTAGAAGGTCCAGCCTGCTGGGTAGTGTCTGCCTGTGGCTGCTGCTGCGATGGTCTTGCCTGATCATGCTGGGTGCTGCGTCGTGCCCGGCCTTGTGTTATCGGACTAGCAACACTACAGCGAGCTGGCTCCTTCTTCTCCATTTGCAATGTTAGTCACTAGACCAAGTAGAGAGAGAGAGAGAGAGAGCCTGGAGCATGAAGCTTGATTTCTCTATCGTACCCGGGATAACACATGAAGAGAGAGTTTCATGGCCCCTCGCACATCAGATGTCCCTGCACAAAATGCTCTAGACCAACTTGGAGTTGGTATGCTTCCGTCAAGGGCAAGTATGTGACCTGGGCGTTCTCCAACGCATCGACATGCGCAGCAATGCATGTAACCAAAGAGGTTATTTCGATGGGGCCTCTGCCCGCGATCATCTTCTGCCTGTGAGCTAGCATGCTCACAACGGGAGAGTACCTCACCTTGTGGGCCATAGCGAAGAGACACTACAGCTCAGGAGAGCTGCAGAGGCGCATGCGCAAGTCGGAGCACGGGTGCACAACCATGCATAGTCATTTTGCTAGCAGCCTAAGGGTTGGATTATGGATTGACACTATACTAATATTGCTGCTAACAGGTTCTTTAGAAATTGAGTTCCACCAGGTGGTACTGTCATATTGATTATATTCAATGAGGACATTAGGATCTAGCAGGCATTTCTTATGGAAACCAAGCGCTACACTAAGGTCTTTCGCCATTAGCTCATATTGTTCATTAAAGAAATGGAAATAAACTATAGTTGTTTTATCCATTTTGTCAACACTGAGTGACATAAGAAATTCTGTGGTTAGGAGCTGCGAACCTGCCTCGGTGATGTCAGCAAAGTCCTCCCAACCGGCGTAGGTGAAGGTGCAGTTCATGTCCTGTTTCAAGCCCGTTTTGATGAGGAAGAGGGGCTCGAAAGATCGTGACGTGGCTGAAACTCTGCTTCTCCAGGAGCACCAACTCCTTCTGCTCGTAATCGTTTCAAACTATGATCTGTTCAATCATTTCCAGGACATGAATACAAACACGGACGCGGCTCCTAGGCAGTGTGGGGGTCGTGTCCTCCTGAGAGACATTAGTGCGGCGGCTCAAGTCCATCGACATGTTATCCCTGGAGGACTTCGAACTAGTGCCTAGACGAATCGGTGGAGCTGATCTTCTTGAGCATCTTCTTGATGGGGTTCCACATGATGCCTGCAAAAGATTAGTGTAGAAATACCTGAGGGACTAACAAGAAAAGATTAGTCAGTCGTTAGTCATACTTGTGGGCGTTGAACCACCACAAACGTTCATCGTTCAGGGGTGCCAAAGTTTTATTCAAAAAGGGAAATATTTTTGGGTTTTCTTGTCTAAAGGAGATTAGCACTAAAAATTTGCTAATTATTTCTGATTAGAACTAACCTTGATTAGCTCTAATTACTAGTTACTAATAATCTCTTTTTTCTAAGGTGAGCTAGCACTAAGACACCTCACTTAATTAGCTCAAAAGTGCTTAATTAAGCAAAGATGCTTAGGTGAGGGACAGTAGAAACTCGGACTCAGAGAATTGCTTGGGAACCTAAGCGAGTGGTTCGATGAGGAATGTCGGGAGCTTCGGGTTTTATACGCACGCGGAGGAGCCAGACCAGCCGGCCTAGGGGAGGCCGGTTGGCTTAGGGACAGCACTGGGAGCTCCACCTTGATGTCCTACTCGTAGACTTGCGGGTGATAATGCGCCGGTTGGTGGTGACGGGACGCGAGCGGTGCAAGTGAGGCCGGCCGGCCATTATGGGGCCGAACGGCCTGCATGTGCCCACTCACGAGTGCGTGCTACTATGGCCTGATCCATGCATGTTCATTATGTTCCCTCCATGCTGCACCCTAGCCCTTGGTGACATGTGGGGTCGGCTGGCCTAGGTGGGGCCGGCCGGCTTGATATTTGGCTGAAATTTTTTTTGATCTTTTTTATGCAATGTAATCGAAACAAAAGTTTGAAAAATAAAAATGCACTTTGCAGAAATTTAAACATGCCATGATGAAGTCAAAAAGATTATGCAATGAAATAAACTTTCCTATATGCAAATGCAAAGAAATGATAACTACACTGTTATCTCGTGGTGAGAGCTCGGGTTTTGAGTCCTGAGCGGGACTCTCCACACCTTGGGTTTGATTGTCGTTGCTGGATGGAGATGTCATCAGTCTTGACACTTTCTTTTGCCACATCTTTCTTGTGGTCTTGCTTGCTTTGATCTCTTTCCGCTTGAGCTCCAGAAATTTCTTACTGGATTCTTCACTTCGCATTCCTTTGGTTATGCACCTTGATCTCCTCTCGAATTTGAAGACTCTCCATGAATTCAATGAGGGCTTCGATGGATGGGGTTGGTGGTTTCTCTAGCTCTTTCTTGGACTTCTGGTTGAATGTCTTGACCTGGGAGCACTGTTCGACCTTCGGTCTGAAGGCGAATCTTTCCTTCTGCCAATTGATGTTGAGCTGTATTTCTCCGGCTCCAACATCAATGTGTGCATTTGCCGTGCTCAAGAACGGCCTTCCCAATATGAGAGGGGTCTTGGTGGCAACTTCCATGTTGAGAACGACAAAATCAACAGGGACAAAGAAATATAGTATTTTCACCGGAATATTCTCGGCGTTCCCACGGGGTAATGAACCGATTGGTCTGCTAGCTGCAAGCACATGGTAGTTGGAGCAAGCACATGATGGTTAAGTTTATCATAAACTACCTTTGGCATGACATTGACGCTTGTCCCCAGATCACAAAGAGCATGCTTAATGTGTTGAGCTCCGATTGAACATGTGATGGTGGGGCATCCTGGGTCCTTCTTCTTCTCCGAGAGAGGATCGAGTATAGCTGTATTACACTCTTCCGTAAGCTACGTCCTCGGTGGTCAGTAGGCACCTCTTGTTTCCAAGGATATCCTTGAGATACTTGGCGTACATGGGAACCTGCATAGCATCAAGAAGTGGTATGTTGACATAAAGCTTCTTAATTACCTCGACGAACTTGCCGAATTGCTCATCGTACCAGCCTCCTTCTCCGTTCCGGAAATGGTAAGGAGGTTATATCGTGGTACTTTGGGGAAGTCCTTGGGACTTCCTCGGTTTCTTCCTGGGTAGCAGTGGTGTTGGACCCTTAGGCCTCCTCCTTCTCTCTGTCTTCATGTTGGTATCCCTATCGGTTACGGTCTTCCGCCGTGTACCTGCATCCTGTGGATAGGGTGGATCCTACGTGGACTTTCCAGCCCATGTTGTCACCATATTGACACTTTCCTTGGGATTTACTTCCAGTTGCCAGGGTAGCTTTCCCTCATTATGGTTACGGCAAGATGAGGCCAGCTGAGCCACTTGAATTTCTATCATTTTATTAAAACTCAGCTGATTTTTAATAGCAGAGATAAAGCTCTCCTTTTGTGCGGCCAGAGACTCCAAAATTTTATCATTAGCTTGAAACTTCTTGCTAATGTTATCATTAATTTTTTTTCTAGCCATACACTAAGTCCTTAAGTGAGGGCTGAAAACTATTATTAAAATTGTTACCTTGTTGTTGGCCGAAGGGGAGGTTGAGCTTGGAGTTCGAACCTTGCTGAGGACGGTAGCCTAAGTTATTGGGATTATTGTTCCCAATGAAATTCACATCCTCTTGAGTTGACGTGCAAGTGTTGCCCGAGTGCCCAGTATTGCCACATGTCTCACATGTGATCCGAGACTTCATGATTTGGTTGAACTCCTGGTGTGGAGATTCTAGCTTTTTCATGAGAAGATTCATCTTGGCTGCCAGCATATCTACACCATCAATCTGGTGTACTACTTTAGCATGGGCTGGCTGCCTATCTCCCTTCCAACTCTGGTTGGAAGCAATCTTGTCAACAAGCGCCTTAGCTCTTGCAACGTTGAGAGAGAGGAATGCTCCTCCCGCTGCTGCATCTATGTGGTATTGCACTCGCTGGCTCAAGGCATGGAAGAAGTTCTGAATGATCAGCCACTCTTCCATGCCGTGGTGTGGGCATGCTGTAATGTATTCCTAGAGACATTCCCAGGCTTTCGAGATTGTCTCATCTTGGAGTTGTTGGAAACTAAAAATCCTATTCCAAAGGGTGTTGGTTTCGCCCACCGGAAAATACTTGGCTAGGAATGCATTAGAACAGGCATCCCAGGTGGTGAATGCATCCTTATTAGTGTAGAACCACGTCTTTGCTTTTCCAAGGAAAAAGAATGGGAACAGACGAGGTCGAATATTGTCCATCGTAGTGTCTTTGGGGTTGATTGTACTACTCACTTCCAGAAAGTTCTAAATGTGAGTGTTAGCATCCTCTGATGCCTTACCATAAAAGGGACTTGCTTGGACCACGTTGACAAGTCCAATCTTCAGCTCAGACAATTCATTGCCTTGGTCGGTGTTCAATCTAGTAGGGATATGGCTGCTGGATAGGGCTGAGAACTAACAGAGTGTCTTCTGAGCCATGGGTGATGAAGCTGGTGTTGTCGAACCTTGGCCTAGTGAAAGTTTCTTTTGAGGTCGGACGATTCTACGTTGGACAATTCTCCCAATTCTTTCTAGGTTCCCGGGTTGAAGTTATATGGTAGATCGCAACCAGTTATGCACTGCTCTGCATATATCACAAAGACAAAGAAAGCAATGGTAAGCCCGCTAAAATTAGCGGCGATAATCAAATAAATTTTATCAAACTATTCAATGATATCTTTAGCCAATTGCTTCCCTAGTAATAGCATCAGAAATGCTTGTTGCCGTTTCTTATGCCCAATAGAATAAGTATTCCGCAAGCACACAGAATCATCACTGTAGCACTTTACCTTGGAGTATTCCAGGGTATCGTAAATTTCCTCGGGGAAGCACTATGGTTAAAGAGTATCGAAGAAGCAAATCATAAACTTTACCAGCGATATCACCTGACTAACTTAGTGGGCATAAGCCAGATATGATAAGATAGGATAATGGCCAAGAAATGACCGTCTGACACAGGAGACTCTAAACCTTAGAGTGGTAAGTAGGTGGAAGGACAACGAGCGAGAAAGACTCATAAAATACTTCTAAACTAACGAGCTAGCCTCACTAGACTAAACTTTGCTTCTAACTTGATAACGGGTACCAAGAGCTTACTTCGGTGGCTAGAGAGAGGAAGGACTGCAGAAATGGGTGAGAGAGGAGTCCAATGGCAAACAACAACTACTGCTATGACAACACCCGAACGTGGTGGACTACAAAGGACAGACAGGGCTGTCACCACCTGCCGCTTGCCACACTGTTCTGTGGGGTGGAACATACTTCCTAGCTAACACTAAGCTAGACACCACGTCTGCACTCGGTGTTAGGATTTGTCTTGAGGCCTTCAAGAGAAATCCCCTTCAACCTAGGAAACTAACTTGAGCTCCTTAGTCCGGGCGAGAAAACCCACAAGGTAAGATCCCAATAAACAAGATAGAACCCAAAGTCTAAGCTAGAGGAAAGAACTTCCGCACACAAGTTGGGTAACTTGGAAAGATAAATAAAAGTGGAAAGTAAAGCTAACTTGAAAAGTAAAGAAGATAAATTATATTGATAAAATATCAAAGGGAAAGATACAAGAGCTATACCAGAATTCCGATGATGACTCCGGAATCCCGAGACAAGCTCGACTCGACTCTAACTCCTAGACTACTAAACCTAACTCTAGAAAGTGAAGTGAGTGATCAGAACTCCTTGGTGTCTCTTCTACAAGCTATGATGACCCTCTGTTTATAGTGTGGAGGTGCTGAGGAGGATGTCGGTAAAACGGTTGTGAAAGTTGCGTGAATCCTAAGCCGGTCGGCCTCATCCAGGCCGGCTGGCCTGGGATGGTGGCCACTTGCACCGCCTTTCTTCTCGACGATCCTGATGCTCTCCTGGAGTCGGTGGAGGTGGCGTTTGTCCGAAGCAGAATAGCTGGAGGCTGGTCGGCCTGATCAAAGCCTGTCGGCATGGCTCTGGCATGTCTCATCCCTCCTTTGCGCCAACTTGATGATCAAGGCTTGCATGTTGTTCAGGGAGGCGGTTCTCAGGTGTTTGCCTGAGTCTTTCATGCAGGTGGGCCCTTTAATGCAAGGTGAGTGCCTTTCGGGTCCTTGGATCAAATCGTCTTCAAGTGCATGGCTCAGGATTAGTTTGAGTGTGTTTTCTTTGCCCTGGATTATTGTTATTGCCATTCGTGGAGGTGCCAGGCCGACCGGCCTAGGTTTTTACCCATTTTGCATGAAATTTATGCCACGTAATCTTGCAATCTCAACTCTTCCAAAACTCATGGAACTTTATTAGTTTAAATGAAATATTTATGGAACATGGTGCAGAGCTCTATTTATTTCCGAGAAGTTGACGGACAAAGTGTGATTCAATGGCTGTCAACAATCACCTCAACCCCAATTCTGTTTTACATATTGCTATCTTTGTTCATCTCTGTGAGGCCTTCTTAGGAATAGAACTCCACTTTGACCTCTTCTATTATCTGTTCCATCTCAAACCATAACCCAGTGAAAAGGACATTGCTGAGGTGGGTGGAGCCGGGCTTCAGCTTAGGCAAGGTATGGAGAAAAAATATATCCCATATAAGTTCCCATCTAGTCTGTCTGGATGGAGAGAACGCTGGTTTTATGTCGGGAACCACAAACCTTCAATTCCAGAGAGGGCTACTGGGAGTCCCAAGATTATTGGCGAGTATACACTGAGCCCCTAAGATATGAGTCAAGTCAACGATCTGCTTGAGAGAATCATGAAACTCAGAATAGAGGGAGTCACTGGAGCTTTGGTAATGTACTCTTGGATTGGCAGGCGCATCCAGCCCTTGCAAAAGCGCGATCGGTTCGGCTTCAAGTTCCTCAGACTCTCAGATCAATCTCAATTTACTACAGAATGCATTCACCAATCTGAATTGTACTAACAGAGCTTGAAATCTTGTCACAGGATGATGTGAATGTCTATAAGAGCATGTCTCCCATGCCAGACATTGATCGTCCGAGCCATACCCTGCTGTCTGCGCATCAACCACCCAAGATCTCCTGAACTTCTTGCGACCCAGTGAGTGAGGAGGAAGATGAGGGAACGGATGATGATTGCATCTTGGTAGAGGTAATCAGGAGAAAAAAAAAGACAAGTACCGCCCGAGGGGGAGCAAGCTCTCCCAGTGGTGGTCTCTTCACAAGTCATCCGAAGGAAGCCCGGGTCACCACCCGGAAGTGCAAGGCTAGAGCCTCACGGGTGGTAATGAAGACGAAACACCCAAGTAAGTGCTTTTCCTGAACTTGCAAGTGCTTTTATCTGCTAATCTTGATTGATTTCTCACCTTTTCCTGAATCTTCAATGCTTGTTCCCCAAACCCCAAGCAGTCAAAGCAAAGGGTCCGGGAAGTAGTCGAGGATGAAGCTGTAAAGGGGCAAGATGTGCCCTCTGTTATAGTGGACTCATCGTTAGAGTCTACCAGGGCCACACCAGGACAAGTGCCGCCCTCAGCTGACCCTAAATTGCCAACAACTCCATTGACTTCCACGCTGATACAAGCGGTGCCCTTGATTTGCAAGTCAGCATTGTCGAGTGCTTAGGTGTTGTTCCACCACCTAAAGCACTTAGGATAAAGAAAATCTATTTCAAGAAATCCTCACTGTAAGTACTCGAGTACTTTCCAAATGTAGTTTGTAGGTTCATAATGGTATGTATCAATGTGACTACTTGTTTGTGTGAAGGAAATCCTCTGCTCTGGGCTTGGAGCAACCTAGTAGCACTGTGACTGGGCCAGCACCTAAGCAAGAGTCTGATGCTGCAGCATTAATTGCGGTAGCTGCTTCTACTCGTGTTGATCCTCCACCACCGCCTGCGAAGTCTCTTGCACCCGATGCTACTGAAGTCGAGAAAACCATTGTGGGTGTAGGGCATGATGCCGAGGAAGGTTCCAGGTTAGTCAAACGAGCCCGCGAGATTCCATCAGGTGAGCTGATTGTGCCGTCCCCGCCCGCGAGTACTTTTCTGCTAGAGGTGAGACTAAGTACTGCGGGTGAGGTGGCAGGTACTTCGTAGCAAAGGCCAAGTGTTGAAGAAACTAGCACTGTGGGTACTTCATCAGGTGGAACTCTGGTCACACCTCCTAAGTCCCAATATGCTATCCCGACGGAGCTTGTTGATGATCCAATGCTGACTGTGGATGTCTTGAAGCATTTTCAAGATACCTTTAAAGAGTTGTACAAATTCTCTGTGATATGCTTGCTGGTCTTTGTTGTAACATGCTTTGATGAGTAACTTGCTTTCTTGACTAACCATTTATCTTGTTGCGCAGACAATGGCCAATCGATCCAGGGAAAAATCCGATAAGCGGAGAGCTGTTGAAGATGGCCTTCATCAACTGCAGGCCACGGACCACCAAATTGAGGAGCAGATCATGAAGACTGTCGAGCTATGGAACCAGCTTGATTGGAGCGCACAAGAGAGGTCTATCTCCTCAAAAATAAGATTGCAAACTTGGAGGAAAAGAACAAATCCCAGGCCGAGGCACACCGAGGTAATACTCTCTCGAGTACTATATGAGTTTGTATGAATACTTCTTGCCTTTTTGCCTGCAGAGCTCAATGAAGTGTTAGAATGTAAATAAGAGCTACCGACTAACATGAAGAATTTGCTGTACTATTGTTCAGGTGAAGTCAAAACTCTGCCGAAGAAGCTTGAAGATACTGATAAACAACTGTCACACCCGATTTTGGAAGTAAAACCGAATGCATCTTATATGTGCGCTAGAATCAAGTTACACACATATGATAGACATCATAAGCGAATATATCAAAAGACAATGTTCAAAACGTAAGCAAAAGAGTAAATAACTCTATTATACTGTGATAGTTTAGACTTGAAAGTCTTCAGTCATTCCATCGATAACCTAAATAAGCTCAGCAGCAACGGCTTCTTCCACAGGCACTTAAGGTGAACGCGTGCCTAGAACTTTTCAAAGTCGCTGAACTGCTCCACTTCCACATTCTCTTCTGAACAGCAGTTTAGGCAAGGGTGAGTACTCTTATGGTTGGTACTCATTAAGTGGGGGAAAATGGAAGGCCATCAAGGATAGGCTAAAGGGCTTATAGCGGTTAGCATTTTTAGTTGATCATATTTTAGTAGCAAGCATCTATTTAACTAGGTATAAGTTTATACCAACCCACTTATGCATAAAGGAACCAACATTATAACAAAACCAAGGAACCACAAATTAATTTATTATTTAAGTTCAATTATCATGTGAGGGTCCAAGCCGCTCGTAACCGTGAGCACGGCTGATATATCAGTTTTCACTCTGAAGAGGTTGTACACTTTCATCACAATTCGTGTTCGCCAAAATTGCTCGAGTTTGCAAGGCTCTTAAACACTTCCTTTGGTGAGTGGCCAGGGGTTCACTAAGAAGCCTTTACAAAGACACGCAAAAAACTAAATAGCTCGCTAGAGTTTCAGTAGCGGTATGGACCATAACCCTCCCTAGTGGTCTGTACCTTAGCAAAGGCTACTACCCCAAGAGGACCGGGATATACCCCTACACGGACACCCTCCTTGCCCTTTCGGTAAGGCTATTAGCTATCCACATGTCTAATTATTCAGCTAAGGTCAAAGTCATATGACATTTGTGGTTGTACAGTTTTCATGGGTTGTTCTCCGTATTCCAATTAAACAAAGTGATCTTATAATTATCCAGGTATAACAATAGTACAAAGTCATGATTAACATTCTTGGAAGATTATGATTGCACCATTCCCAAAGTTAAGCAACTAAGCACTTCTACTGAACAAAAATATTAAACCCGGTGTTCAAGGCTTGGGTGAAAAAGACTAGGTTAATCTTTAATAGGTATCCCATCAAGTTATGCAATATGAAAAATAAAATAAAGTATTATCATGCTATTATTGGGACAAAAACAGAGTATGTAAGGGGGAATTCCACTTACCTTCCACGTCAAATTGCTAGTTCTCTTCCTCGTACTGCTGCTCTTGTCCTTCCTCAAGCATCACGTCATGTACACGATTACACAAGCAAAAACATATAAAAAAAGTAAGAAACAGAACAACAAATAGTACAAACAAAGAAAGATAAGGTGATAGAGTCATAGAGCATGCTGCAAGGATTGTGTGAGCACAAGAATCGATAAAAATAGAGTTAAAACGTAGAAGATATGGATAAAAGATGATTCCAGGGACTTATTTGCGAAAGATTTGAACTTCCAGGGGCTAAACTTGAAGTAACCGAGGGTTAAAGCCTAACAAAACTTAAAACACAGGATTTAGTCTAAAAACAGAGAGGGATGGATGGTGGGTTTAGAAACTAGAAAGGATGGGGCTAAAACAGAAAGAAAAGGATTGTTTTGCAAATACTTTTGAACTGTGCAGGGTGACGGGTTGATTTACAAAAAACATAGGGGCTCTTTTGCAAAATAGGCTAGGTGGCTCGGGTTGACTGGTATTGACCGGTTTGACTTGGGTCAGAGGGGAGATCTGATCCGTTGGATCAAGATCCAATAGCGCATGCGCGAGGGGGGCTCTAGGTGGAGCTGCTAGGCGGCGCTGGCGGCAGGGTCGCCGGAGTTCACCAAATCCAGTGCTCCGGGACTCGGTTCAGCCTAAGGTTTGGCTTGGAGCGAGAGGAGGTGATGGCGAAGTTGATGGCGAGCTCGGGATGGCAACACGGCGGCCGGAGACGTGCGCGCCACAACGGCTTGCCGCTCGGCTTGGCGGAGCTTGCTTCGCTGAGCAATTGCCGCAGTGAAATGTCGAGAGGGCGAGCGAGGAAGGGATGGTGATGATGCCCACTACAACGCGATGCTCCGGCGGCGGCTTTTCATCGAGGAGAGGCCGCGGAGTGGTGGATCGATGGCGAGGCCAAGCTTCGGGACGTCGACGGCGCTATTGACGGTCATTAAGTTACAAATCCGACCATCAACGTTTGGTTATTGTGACACCCTGAGTGTCTAAAAGACTAAACAAAGATCCTTAATATGAAATTAAGCATAAAAGAGTAAGAAAAGTATAAAACAACCTATCAAAATCTACCTTTCAAGCAAATGAATATGTGTGTATGTATATATGCAAATACATATGAACCTATGCAAGCAAACCCTTGTAACTTTCAAAATTGATCACAAATGACTCTAAAAATTTAATGGCACATCTTTCATAACAACAGCACCAAAAGTCTTGTTGAACTCAAGGGCTAACAGTGCAAAAATTCACATGAAATGACATATCTTTTAAATAAATTTTTTGGAAATTCAAAATAATTTTTTATATATTGCTCAAATGAACATTATCACAAAATAGAAAATGTACATCTTGAAAAGTTGAACAAAAATGGTATTCAAATATTTTTGATTTGACCCTAGGAAGAATGAGTTTTAGCTCCTTTTTCACCCAGGCCCCTGCTATTTTTCGCTTCCTGCTCATAAGTCCCATCATCTTCTCCCTCCTCTCTCCTCCCAATGCCCTGTCCCATCGCCGGCACGCCAGCTGACCGGCGCACCCGGGCGCAGCTAAGGCCGCCCGGCCAAGTGGGCCTACCAGCATCGGGAAATCCCATGCTGGCCCACATAATCTCGCCCTCCCCCTCTAGAAGCCTCCACGCGGCGGTTTTCCTCTGCTGCAGGCGCTGCTGCCGCCATGGTGAGCCCCGCCGGTGCCAGCGAGGCAGCTACGCCCTTGGTTTTCCCCCTGGTCGGTCCTTCCCCAGCGGCTCGTGGCCAGGCCGCCATCCTCCATCTTGCACCTATAAAAGCCCCACTAGAGACCCTGAGCTCGCCGCCCCAACACCCACTCCGGCGAGCAGTCACTCGCGCATGGACGCACCACTCCAACCCCCACATTGCCCAAAACAACACTCCCACCACCTTCTCCGCCTCACCCCGAAGCTGCACGGCTTGTCCCTGCACCCTCTTCCTCAACGGAGCACCGCCACCACCACCCGCACCTGCCGCCGGCTCTCTGCCACCGTCGGCAAGCCGCTTCGGTCCACCTATTTCCCCATCCAAGGCCTCAAACAGGTGAGGTTTGTTTCCCTCTTGCCTCTCCCACCTTCGCCCCTCGCCGCCAGCAACCCTAGTCACCGGAATTTGGTCGGCAGTCGTCATTCCCCTACACAAAGGACCCTTTTGCTTCGATTTCAATCTTTCCGAGAAGATTTCTGTAAAATCTTAGGGACTCATTTATAAACCAGAACTAGAACTTTAGAAATGCAAAACAACTCACTAAAAAATCCTAAAAATCCAAACTAAGATGTTCTGGACTCCTTAAGTTAAGATCTAAAACTTTGTAAAAGGATCTTGGACTGTTTCCACAAAATTATAGCTGTAGACTGAAATCAAGTTTAAATGTCTTTTAATTGTTCCAAGAGTTTTAGGAAAGAGCTACTCTTGAGTTTTGGATGCTAGCTTCAGTGCTAAGAGTAAAGTCTATCATAAAAATTTGATGCTCTAAATCCAATCACAACTAGGTGTTTTGAGTACTTTTTGTTATATGCTAGATCCAGTTAAACTAGAATGTTAGCCTCTGATTCTTGCATAGAAAAAATCTACACAATTTGCAATAGACTACTCATGTGAGTAAGTTTGTTCAGTAAAAAGTTGAGCACTGGTTCTTGCATGGTTTGTTGTGTACAAATAGATCTTGATCCTAACAGTAGCCGTTTAATATTTTTTTTCATGATTAACCTGATGAATGAAAATGGCTAAAACTTTTACAGTAAGTTTGTACTTAAGTAACATCTTCTGCATAAAAATCTTAACCCCAGAAACTACTTCTACGAGTAGTTTTGTTTAACCCATGCTTACTATTGGAAATGGCTATTTACAACATGATAAAACTACTCACTCACCTAATGAAGTCAGTTAATCCAGACAAGTACTCGATAAATGACTGCCCGAGAAAAAGAAAATGAAGTACTCAACTACTTAACTTAAGTTTTGTTAAATGACTACTTTATAGTGCAATAATTATTTATCTTGTAAGCAGCGTGAAGCTCAAGTTAATCTAACTGAAGTTGCTGAAGACCTGAACCAACATTCGGAAGAACCCCCGACTAGTTTTGCTCAAGAAGGCAAGCCCCGGTGCATGATCCCAGTATTTCAATTTATGCAACTACTGTTCCTTTTTACCTGTGCATTTAAGTTCATAGGAGTCTATTGGAACCCTACCTGCATGATCCTAGGCACCTATATATTGAATACTAGAATTGGAAGTTCAAGTAGATTCTCTACTAATTGGCACGGTAAAAGTCGAGTGGTTTCCTGCCACTCGCGAGAACTATAGGAGTTGAATGTTAGCACATACTACGACTATAAGGTCAACAGGCGGGGCTGTGGTATGGTACTCATGGTTGAGGACCCGTCTGAGTAGAGAAAAATGCTAAGGCCGTAGTGTCTAGTAGTGGTGGTTAAGTGTTGGAACGTACTAACCACATGTCGAAAATATGATACTCGACAAGCTGAGTCCCTAATTGGCCCGGCGAGTGGACTTTACTCTCACCCTATTTGAACGATGTTTAGATGCGTATACACATGCGATTGCAGAGCGGGGTTCTGTAGTTGGGTAAGGTGACATTGATCCACAACCCGGAAAGAAAGGGGAAAAGTTGCTTGGGGTGACCCTTTGGTGCTCCAAGCGTGTGTGTTAGGTTTACCTTGCATGGTTAAGAAATTTGATTTGAATCATTCATTTCTCGTGGTAATTGAGATTGCTTAACACTTCTGCCACATAGAGTAACAAGAGGAACTGTGGCTATGATGAAACTTGCCCGTTGATTAAATATTTTTCACCATGTTTGGTTATAGATAGGTGCTCACTTAGAAATGTCAAATGAACTAGAATATTGAAAGCTAAAATATGAAATTAAGGACTTACTCTTTGTTGCTTTTCAGCAAAAGAATCCCTAGAACCTTAGAGCCTTGCATGCTTAGGAGTCGGTATTCTCATACCACTAGTCGGGTAAGCCTTGCTGAGTATTAGTATACTCATCCTTGCTTGTGGCAATGTTTTCATGTGTCTTTTGAAGATATGATAGCTGGTTTGACGTGGCCGTGTGCTTTGACGACTGGTTGGACCGTGCAGTGGGATCCGTCCTCAGCCAATAATGACTCTGCCGAGTGATGCCATGTATGGGCTTCATCGTGGTATCCGAATCGATGATAGATGATCGTATTTTCTTTCCGCTGCTACTTAAACTCTGAATAAAGTTTCTATATTTGAGCTTTAAAGTACTCGTTTGATGAACTCGACTTGTAATAATTGATGTCAGACTTGTGAGATAAAAGTATGGAATGTTGTAATCTCTGGACTTGCCTTCGTGCGAGTTAAATGTACACTTTGTTTCGATCGAAATATTAAGTGGTCGCATCAGGATTTACCCGACAGACTTTCGGATTACTCCATTTGAGGTGCATGGTAGCCGGTTCATCTTTATGGATGATGGTTATTGCATTTGAGCTGGATTAATTCGAGCGGTTCTGCCACAGCTGGTATCAGAGTGAGAAGCGTACACCAGAGTATGCAACAAATCTTAAAAATAAGTTTTCTAAAACTTGACCACAAAACTCATATTTGAAAAATGCGTTGGACTCGTTAAGGATTATGTCTAGTTCGTGAAGCTCTATAGGAATATGGGAATATAACTAGGTGGCATTATATACCTATGTGAATTTTTTGCAGGTACACTAACCACAAGTACGGTAGGTTAAAAATGAAGAGAGCTCGACTAGTTATTATAGGGAGAGACGTACTAAATTAAGCCACCAAATTAACTCCGTAAGGCTAAGTTAATGGCAATTGTGAAGTTGTGAGGACGGAAAGGTCATGCATGCTGCATATCTTGAAATTCAAATAACAATTTGAGTTATGGATTAACTCGACCAAAATTCACCACCAAAATAGCTAAATTACTAACCAAAGTTCAACTAAGTTCCTGTTGTTTTCTGTCCAATCTAAGGAAATCAATTTAATAACCATAACATATGACCTCATCTACAGGAGTTCAACACGAAAGTGGTCGTACATTGAGTAAATAAGATCCTATTAAAATTTAGTAACTTTTGGCAAGATAAATTTTCCAGAGTTACAGAACACTAGCCCTCGGTTTTCTAGAATTTCTGACTGGACAGTAAGTTAGAAATGAAAGGATATAGTTATCTTAGAGGCTGATCTAGCTTTGGGTTTGACCAGCAAAGTTGTGCATAAGTACCTTAGGTATGCTCTAGTAACTTTTGAGAAGTTTTGCACATCACCTGCAGATGTTATGCTATGTTTTGTGCACTGTCCAGAATCTATTTATTTGATTGAGCATTAGTTTTCGTTATCTCACCCTTTAAGCTTTTGAATCAGAGGGCTGATCTGATTCTTATGGTGGTGTGCGAGGAAGGACATGCGCACTCAGCATGCCTGCATTGGGAGGGCTTTCCCTCCATCTTGTGGGGCGTGTTGAGCGCCGCTGGGTACCCAAATCCACCTCTTTATGTTGGGTAGGAATCCATGGAGATGGGTGTCCGTCAGTGCTGTGTGCGCATGACCATTCCCCAGCACCCACTCAACCCCGCGTGGCTTGCCATTGAGACAGAAGTAGTCGGACACCGCCTCATTGACTCGTGGGAGGCAGCAGCAATGAAGGCACTCACCACCTTTTGTGAGCAGCACCCATTGGAGGTGATCTTGGCTCCAGCTGGGCTGTTTCCGGCAGGCAGCGAGAGTGACCCTCTGTGGCTTGACACGTTGGCACACCTAGGCCACTCGGTAGACCAGATTCCTGGCGAGACCAGTCTTTTTAGTCCATGCATGAATGCACTCTACCGACTGCAGGCACTTCAGAGTAAGGGGATGGCACAGGTGATAGATCTTACTCAGTCCTTCCAGTGGGCAGTTAATTTGAGGGACGAGGAGATGCAAGACTTGGTTGAGGAGATTGCTGATCGAGATGCTAGGATTGGCTAGCTTGAAGGCCAAGTGCAGACACTGGAGACCATCGTGGGTGAGCACGAGGCGATGATTGAGTTCTTGGAAGAGCAGATCCATGACCTCAACATCAAGTTGGAGGATGCCAATGGACATATGGACATGCATCATGCACAGCAGGCAGCCCTTCACGTCCCACTGGATGTGATGGACATTGACAGTGACGAGGAGCCTGAGGAGATAGAGGGTGTCTCCGACCTTGACTATGATGTTGTAGCCCCATAGCCCGCATAGATGGGAGCTCACTCCCTCGCGTGCAGCGAGTCATCTGTCAACAATCTTGATGACTACTAGGCGCCGACTTTGGAGTACTTTTGTATATACTCCTCTTAGTGTAGCCTAACTTTTGGGTTGGCAGGATTGTAGCCTAGAAGCTCGAGCATTCAAATTATGTAGGTTTTAGTGAAGGACTGGATGTATGTGAATATTGGCAAGCAGTTGGAAATAAAAGACATAGTAGTCGGAAGTGCGGCTCAAGCAGTTGGAAATATAGTCGACGTATCGAAAAAGTAGTCGTACTAGTCGGAGATACAGTAAAAATAGGCCATGGTGTAGTCGTAGTAAGGGAAGTATAACTTAGGCAGTCGGAGATGCAGTCAAAGCAGTGACGAATACAGTGTAGACGAAGTGTAGTCGTACCAGACAGAGGTGCAACTAAAGCAGCCAGAGGTATAGTCATAGTAGCCGGAGATTAGGTGGAAGCAGTCGGATATGCAATCGAGGTAGTCGAAGATGCAGTGTAGTTGAACTATAGCCGTAGCAGATGATGGTACAGTTCAAGCAGTCAAAAATATAGTCGAAGGAGTAGTAGATGTTGTCGAAGCAGTCAGCGATGTAGTCAAAGAAGCCGTATGATAGTCGATGCAGTCAGATATATAGTCGAGTAGTCAATGATGCAGCCATAGTAGTCGGAAATGTAGTCAGAGATGTAGTAGTCGGAGGTGGATTGAACGCCACAGATTTAGGCCACTAAATTTCCTAATCACCATCAACATTTGTAAGGGTTTAGATAAACAGAACGTGAGTTATGAAATTTCTCATAACCAGCCGCAGATCGCACACCCGTTTGTATCAAGTCTTTCAAGTTCTACATTTTTCCTGTACTATCTTTTTGAATCATGTGAGAACTATAAAGCCTTTGCTAATGATAAACCTCCATGTTTTAGATGGTTAGGGAAACACGTGGCAATCCTGATTGGTTCGGAGCGAGTGGCAGTAGGTCGCAACAGACACCGCCACCGCCACCGCCACCTAGTCTGGTGGAAGTGATGGCCGCTCAAACCGAATTGCTCCGACAGCTTGTTCAGGGGTAGCAACCCTATCATCAGCAGCGGGGTGTGCACAATGCACCCCAACCTCAAGTTGCTGGTTACTCAGAATTCTTTGGAATGCAGCCCCCTCTGTTTAACAAGACAGAGGAGCCATTAGATGCGGATGCTTGGATTTGTCTTATTGACATTGCCATGTTCTGAAGCCAACAAAGCTCGTTTTGCCGCGCAGTAGCTTCGCAGTACTACGTGTATATGGTGGGACAACTATTTTGCCATGCTTCCGGCGGATCATGTTGTCACTTGGGATGAATTCAAGAATGCATTCCGAGCCCACCATATCCCTGAAGGTCTCATGGAAAGGAAGTTGAATGAGTTTCTAGCTCTTACTCAAGGTACCCGATGTACTTCAGTACGCTCAGGCGTTCAACAACCTTTCTTAGTACGCGGATTATCATGCTGACATGGATGCCAAGAAACATGATCGTTTCCACAGAGGTCTTAATACCAAGCTCAAGGAACGTTTAAATCCCATCAAAGCGGACACATACAATGAGCTGGTTAATTTGGCAATCACCCAAGAGGATTGCATTTTGGCCCATCATGCAGAGAAGAGGAAGGCTCTAGCTGGACCCTCGGGTACTCAGCCACCAAGGTATCGTTTAATGCAGAATGCAGCACCTAAAGCTCTTCAGAATGCCCCTCAACCAAGGCGTTGGATTTTTAGGCCACCTCAGCAACAGGGTGTGGTAAGACCCCGTGCTCCACAGCCAAATGGCCCAAGGCCGAATAATACAGCAGCTACCCCGCCAGAGTAACACAAACTGATGTTTCAATTGTTGGAGTTGCACTCACTTTGTTCGAGATTGCCCTCAGTCCAGACAGCAAGCTCAGGGCCAAGGCTCTAACACCAACAACAGAAACCAGGGCAAGAAACAGACTATTCAAGTCAAGCAAAGGCGGATCAATTTCACAACCCTTGTAGAGCTTCCTAGTGGCGCACCGGTAATGATGGGTAAATTTTCTATCCATCGCAAGCCTGCTATTATATTATTTGACTTTGGTGCATCACATAGTTTCATTAGTGCAAAATTCGGTGCAAAAGTGAGTTTGGATTTCCATCACATGAGAAAGTCGTATATGATTGCTACACCGGGTGGTAAAATTGCTTCAAATCAACTCATAAGAAGCATGCCAATTAAATTGGGTAGCAAAGTCATCAAAACCGACTTGATTCTCTTGGCACTTGAAGGCATCGATATCATTTTGGGAGTAGATTGGATGACTTGGCATGGAATAACCTTAGATCTTTCCTCCCAAGCCATTGAAATCAATTCCCCAACCCAAGGAGCTACCACTCTATATTTGCTTTTCCGAGAATGCACAAATTCATATGCTCTCATTGAGGTCCGCTCCGAAATAGAAGAAATTCCGATGGTACGCTAGTATGCTGATGTTTTCCCGGATGACTTACCCAGCATGCCACCAGATCGAGAGATAGAGTTTGTCATTGAACTGCAGCCAGGCACGGCACCTATCTCTAAATGACCCTATTGAATGCCACCAAGGAATTAGCAGAATTAAAATTACAGATACAAGAACTTCTAGACAAAGGCTATATTCGCCCAAGCGCTTCACCTTGGGGTTGCCCAGCCCTATTTGTGAAGAAGAAAGATAATAGTTTGAGATTATGTGTAGACTACCGGCCTCTCAGTGCGGTGACTATCAAAAATAAATATCCACTTCCTCGCATTGATGTTTTTTTCGATTAGTTGTCTGGAGCAAAAATCTTTCCCAAGATTGATCTTCGTTCGGGCTATCATCAAATCAAGATCCGACCATGTGATATTCCAAAAACCGCTTTCTCCACTCGATATGGACTATATGAGTACTTAGTCATGTCTTTTGGTCTCACAATGCTCCTGCCTACTTCATGTATCTCATGAATTAGGTTTTTATGCCAGAGCTTAACAAGTTTGTCCTGGTTTTTATCGACGACATTCTTATTTATTCCAAGGACGAGGAGGAACATGCTAAACATTTTCACATTGTTCTCCAACACCTCAGAGACCATCAGTTATATGCTAAGTTCTCTAAATGTGAATTCTGGTTGGATAATGTGAAATTTTTGGCCGTACTATCTCTAGTAATGGTATCTCAGTTGACCCCAATAAAGTTCAAGAGGTGATGGATTGGAAACCTTCCACTGCCGTTCATCAGATCCGTAGTTTTCTTAGTTTAGCGATTATTATCGCCGCTTCATTCCGGATTTCTCCAGAATTGCTAAACCTATGACTGAACTGTTGAAGAAAGGAGTGAAATTTGTGTGGGAAGAAGATTGTGAAAATGCTTTCCACACACTTAGAATACATCTAACTACAGCCCCAGTCTTAGCTCAACCTGACAGTACCAAACCATTTGACGTTTACTGTGACGCTTCTGGTACGATTTTGGGTTGTGTACTTATGCAAGACAATCGGGTTATTGCCTATGCTTCACGAGTACTTCGGCCCCATGAAAAGAATTACCCAACACATGATCTTGAGTTAGCAGCTGTCATTCACGATCTCAAGATTTGGAGGCACTATCTTATGGGCACCCATTGCAACATTTATACCGATCATAAGAGTCTCAAGTATATATTCACACAAGCCGACCTGAATATGAGACAAAGATGATGGTTGGAATTAATCAAAGATTATGATCTTGAGGTACACTACCATCCAGGCAAAGCTAATGTGGTAGCAGATGCAATTAGCCGCAAAGCTCATTGCAATTGCCTATCTGCCGCATCATTCAATGAGACATTATGCTCTGAAATGCAGAAACTTAGGTTGGAAATGATTCCTCAAGGAACTTTGAATCACATCGCTATTGAACCCACTCTTCATGATCGTATCATCATGACACAATTACAGGATGAGGGTGTTAAGATCATCAAGCAGAAACTATCTCAAGGAGAGGAGAAGTAAAAATGTTTTCATCAGGATCACAAGGGAATTTTATGGTTTGAAAGTCGCATTGTAGTTCCGAAAAATCACGAACTCCGAAAGCAAATTCTTGATGAAGCACATCTTTCCAAATTCTCTATTCATCCAGGCAGTAGCAAAATTAATCAGGACCTTAAACAAACTTTCTGGTGGACTAGGATGAAGAGAGAAATTGCCCAATACGTTGCAGAGTGTGATACTTGTCAGCGAGTGAAAGCTAGCCACTTAAAAGTAGCTGCTACACTTCAACCTCTGCCAATACCATCCTGGAAATGGGAAGACATCAGTATGGACTTCATTGTTGGTTTGCCCAATACATCTTAGAAACACGATTCTATATGTGTTATTGTTGATAGGCTTACAAAGACCGCTTATTTTATTCCCGTACATACCACTTATAATGCCAAGAGATACGCTGAGATATATTTGGATCGTATTGTTTGTCTACACGGTGTACCAAAGATAATCATTTCTGATCGCAGCACCCAGCTCATAGCACGTTTTTGGGAACATTTGCAAGAAACTCTTGGTACTAAACTCATCCGAAGCTCAACTTATCATCCTCAGACCGATGGCCAAATCAAAAGAGTAAATCAAATTCTTGAAGACATGCTTAGAGCTTGTGTCATTCATTATGACAAAAATTGGGACAAATGGTTATCTTTAGCAGAGTTCTCATATAACAACAGCTATCAAGCAAGCCTAAAAATGGCACCATTCGAAGAATTGTATGGACGAAGGTGTTGGACTCCGTTGACCTGGTCACAAACTGGAGAGTGCAAAATCTTTGGACCAGACTTGGTAGTCCAGGCAGAAGAAAAAGTGAAAGTTATCCAAGAAAATCTGAAAGTAGCCCAATCTAGATAAAAGAGTTATTTTGACAAGAGGAGAAAACCCTTGAAATTTGACATTGGTGATCATGTTTACCTTCGGGTTTCACCAACCAAGGGTGTGCAACGATTCGGAGTAAAAGGAAAGTTAGCCCCTCGTTATGTTGGACCGTATGAAATCATTGAAGAATGTGGACCTGTGGCCTATAGAGTGCGACTTCCTTCACAACTTGCAGCCATTCTTGACGTTTTTCATATCTCAACTAAAGAAATGTGTTAGGGTTCCTACTAAAATTGTTGAACAATAAGAAATCACGGTGGAACCAGACCTCTCTTATGTTGAGCAACCCATCAAAATCTTGGACCAGAAGGAAAGAAGTACCCGAAGGGTGGTGATTAAAATGTATAAAACCCAGTGGAACCATCACACTGAAGAAGAAGCCACATGGGAAACTGAAAAATTTTCTCAATCAAAATTTTCCTTGTGTTCTTGGTTCCATCCAAGGTACACACTTTCCGTACTTAGGTTTTATCCGAATTTTGGGACGAGATTCTTTTTAAGGGGGGTTGGGTGTGACACCCTGGGTGTCTAAAAGACTAAACAAAGATCCTTAACATGAAATCAGACATAAAAGAGCAATAAAAGTATAAAACAACCTATCAAGCAAATGAATATGTGTGTATGTATATATGCATATACATGTGAAACTGTGCAAGAAAACCCTTGTAACTTTCAAAATTGATCACAAATGACTCTAAAAATTTAATGGCACATCTGTCATAACAAGAGCACCAAAAGTCTTGTTGAACTCAAGGGCTAACAGTGCAAAAGTTCACATGAAATGACATGTCTTTTAAATATAAGTTTTTGGAAATTCAAAATAATTTTTTATATATTGTCAAATGAATATAGTCATGAAAGAGGAAATGTACATCTTGAAATGTTGAACAAAAATGGTATTAAAATATTTTTGATTTGACCCTAGAAGAATTAGTTTTAGCTCCTTTTTCACCTAGGCCCCTCCTCTTTTTGGCTTCCTGCGCATAAGTCCCGTCATCTTCTCCCTCCTCTCTCCTCCCACTACCCTATCCCATCGCTGGCAGGCCAGCTGGCCGGCGCACCCCAGTGCAGCTGAGGCCACCCAGCCAAGTGGGCCTGCCAGCACCGGGAAATCCCCGCTGGCCCACAAAATCTCGCCATCCCCCTCTAGAAGCCTCCACGCGGCGGTTTCCTCTACCGCGGGTGCTGCTAGCCCCGCGGCGAGCCCCACTGGCACCAGCGCGGCAGCTGCACCCCCGGTTTTGCCCCCTCGTCGGGCCTTCTCCAGCGGCTCGTGCCCAAGCTGCCATCCTCCCTGTCGCGCCTATAAAAGCCCCACCAGAGGCCCCTGAGCTCGCCGCCCCAACACCAACTCCGGCGAGCAGTCACTCGCGCGTGGACGCACCACTCCACCCCCACATTGCCCAAAACAACCCTTCCACCACCTTTTTCGCCTCACCCCGAAGCTGCACAGCCGGTCCCCATGCCCTCTTCCTTAACGGAGCGCCGCCACCACCACCTGCACCCGCCACCGGCTATGTGCCACCATTGGCAAGCCGCCTCGGCCCACCCCTTTCCCCCACCTAAGGCCTTAAACAGGTGTGGTTTGTTCCCCTCTAGCCTCTCCCACCTTCACCCCTCGCCACCGGCAACCCCAGTCGCCGAAATTTTTCCGGCAATCGCCGGTCCCCTACACAAAGGCCCCTTTTACTTCGATTTCAATCTTTCCGAGAAGATTTCTGTAAAATCTCAGGGACTCATTTGTAAACCAGAACTAGAACTTTTAAAACCAATCTATTAAATTAAAAAATGCAAAACAACTCACACGAAAATACTAAAAATCCAAACTAAGATGTTCTGGACTTCTTAAGTTAAGATATACAACTTTGTAAAAGGATCTTGGACTGTTTCCATATAATTTTAGCTGTAGATTTAAATAGAGTTTAAATGTCTTTTTTGTTCCAAGAGTTTTAGGAAAGAGCTACTCTTGAGTTTTGGATGGTAGCTTCAGTGTTAAGAGTAAAGTCTTTTATAAAAATTTCATGCTCTGAATCCAATCACAACTAGGTGTTTCGAGTACTTTTTGTTACATGCTCGATCCAGTTAAACTAGAATGTTAGCCTCTGATTCTTGCATAGGAAAAATCTACATAATTTGCAGTAGACTACTCATGTGAGTAAGTTTGTTCAGTAAAAAGTTGAGCATGAGTTCTTGCATGGTTTGTTCTGTATAAATAGATTTTGATCCTAGCAGTAGCTGTTTAATATTTTTTCATGATTAAACTTTTACAGTAAGTTTGTACTTAAGTAACGTGTTGTACTTAAAAATCTCAACCCCAGAAACTACTTCTATGAGTAGTTTTGTTTAACCCATGCTTACTATTGGAAATGGCCGTTTACAACATGACAAAACCACTCATTCACTTAATGAAGTCACTTAATCCAGACAAGTACTCGATAAATGACTGCGTAGGGAAAAGAAAATAAAGTACTCGACTACTTAACTTCAGTTTTGTTGAATGACTACTTTATAGTGCAATAATTATTTATCTTGTACCTTTAAAACCACTCATACATGTGCATTCATATAGAATCGACTACTCTCACCAACGGAACCTATGATCTGGTGTCCGAGTCCGAGAGTGAGCAACGCGAAGCCCAAGTTAATCTAATTGAAGTCGCTGAAGACCCAAACCAACGTTCGGAAGAACCCCTGACTAGTTTTTCTCAAGAAGGCAAGCCCCGGTGCATGATCCAGTATTTCAATTTATGCAACTACTGTTCCTTTTTACCTGCGCATTTAAGTTCATAGGAGTTGATTGGAACCCTAGTTGCATGATTCTAGGAACCTATGTATTGAATACTAGAATTAGAAGTTCGAGTAGATGCTGTGCTAATAGGCACGGTAAAAGTTGAGTGGTTTTCTGCCACTCGCAAGAACTATAGGTGTTGAATGTTACCACATACTGCAACTATAAGGTTGACAGGCGGGGCTGTGGTACGGTACTCATGGTTGAGGCCCCGTCTGAGTAGAGGAAAATGCTAAGGCCGTAGTGTGTGGTAGTGGTGGTCAAGCTTTTGAACGTACTAACCACATATCAAAAATATGGTGCTCGTCAAGCTGAGTACCTGATTGGCCTGGCGAGTGGACTTTACTTTCACCGTACTTGAACGATGTTCAGATGCGTATACACATCCGAGTAAAGAGCGGGGCTCTGTAGTCAGGTAAGGTGACCCTGATCCACAACTTGGAAAGAAAGGGGAAAATTTGCTTGGGGTGACCCTTTGGTGCTCCAAGCGTGTGTGTTAGGTTTACCTTGCACGATTAAGAAATTTGATTCGAATCATCTGTTTCTTGCGGTAATTGAGACTGCTTAATACTTCTGCCATATAGAGTAACAAGAGGAACTGTGGCTATGATGAAACTTGCCGGATGATTAAATGTTTTCCACCATATTTGGTTAGAGATAGATGCTCACCTAGAAATGTGAAATGAACTAGAATATTGAAAGCTAAAAATATGAAATTAAGGACTTACTCGTTGTTGCTTTTCAGCAAAAGAAATAGAACCTTAGAGCCATGCATGCTTAGGAGTCGGTAATCTCATACCACTAGTCAGGTAAGCCTTGCTGAGTTTTAGTATACTCAGCCTTGCTTGTGGCAACGTTTTCAGGTGTGTCTTTTGAAGATATGATAGCTTCTTTGACGTGGCTGTGTGCTTTGCCGACTGGTTGGACTGTCGAGTGGGATCCGTCCCCGGCCAACAATGACTCTGCCAAGTGATGCCACATATGGGCTTCATCGTGGTATCCGAATCGACGATAGATGATCGTGTTTTCTTTCCGCTGCTACTTAAACTCTGAATAAAGTTTCTATGTTTGAACTTTAAAGTACTTGTTTGATGAACTTGACTTGTAATAATTGATGTCAGACTTGTTAGATAAAAGTTGTGGAATGTTATAATCTCTGGACTTGCCTTCATGCGAGTTAAGTGTACGCTTTTTTTCGATCAAAATATTAAGTGGTCGCATCAGGATTTACCCTATAGAATGTCGGATTACTCCATTTGAGGTGCATGGTAGCCGGTTCATCTTTATGGATGATGGTTATTGCACTCAATTCGGTCGGTTCTGCCACATTCATTCAAAGAAAAATAACCATGAAAACTTAGAGATAGTTGCTTAAATCTATCCATTTCCACAAGCTTTGGTGAATCGCTGTTTACAGGAGACTGTGTCTGCATATAGAGGAAAACCGCGCTCAAACAAAGGAAAAAGTATATTTCAGAGTGTTCTATGCAAGTGCGTTAATTGGAGGGCCCGCATCCTAAAGCAAACCAACCCAAGATAGCAATCCGAGGTAGGCACACGGATTCAAGGGCCCATCTAGCAGACCAAACAGACGCACCAAGGCACGAATCACCAAGGATCAAAACCAGGGCACACCTGCCAGCCAGCTAGAGGAAGCCAGAGCTTGGGGAGGCTCACATGGGGTCGGCCGAACCCCTGGTTCAGCCAAACCCAGATGGGTTCCTATCCTGGTGCACTTTTATGTGGAGCACCCCCTACACTTAAAGATAGCAGGAACCGCCCTAGGAGGCTATAAAAGGAGACCCTCTCCCTCTCATTCAAACAACACCGTTTTGGAGAAGAGAAGAAATTGGGGGACTCCACCCTTTTAGAGCTACTTTGTAGAGTAGGTTAGGGAGTGTGTGGAGGAGAAGTTTGGGAGGAGAGCCGGAGTTGTCGGCCTCCCTCTACTTGTATCTCGGCGGATATGAGCCTCTTTTGAGTAAGTATCCGGGTTCGTCTATGGTGGTGAGTACTTATCAAGTTTAAGTTCTAGTTATCATTCACTTGCAGCATCATCATTCTACCTTGGATGCTTGCTTCTAGCCTAAGGACTTGATTCTTAAGATGGAGTCTGGCCGGGTTTAGAACTAGTGATCGATAGCGTAGACGTGGTGTCTAGGCTTGAAGTCACCTTTGTTTGCTACCCTTTCCCACGGTCTGTCGGGGTAGGCGGTAAGTGGTGACAGTCCTATCTGTCCTTCATAGTCCCCCATGTTCGGATTGGGCGTAGAGCTAATAGCCGGATACGCTTGGCAGACCAGGTGTAAGCCGGTGCCCGAAGCAAGCGGGTAATACTTAAACTTAACTTTTTCTTAAGTATCTCTATCCTTAGTCAACCACACTACCCAGGACCATCCTATCTCTTCCTTTTCCTGGGTAAAACTAGCAAGAGACCACTACACCTCCGTTCCCTAAGAATTATATGATACCCTGAATACTCTCCGTGTGAAGTGCTACAACGGTATCTTCGTGCGCTTGCCGATCTTATTCATGAATGTTATGAAATACCAACAGGCGTGACGAGCGCATGGAGAGGGAGAGCGAGCTAGCGAGGGCAAGGGAGGAGAGAGCAGGAAGCAGGGCAGGGGCTCGAGTGCCTTTTATAGGTCAAGGGAGGGAGCGTAGTGGCTGGCATGGGAAGGGGCGGCGCTCGGTGGTGGCCGGCTATCATGGCCATTATGGCAGCTGTAGTTTCCGACGGGAGAGGAGGAGACACGAGGAGGGGTGATGGCAGGCTCATCACGTGCATTGAGGTGGGAGTGAAGGAGGGGCGCGCGATGTGGAGGGGGAGGGTATGACGGCCGGACGGGGCTCGCGTGGTGGGGCGGCAGAGCGGTTGGAGGTGGGGGATGATAGGTGGGGTCCACCTGTCAGCGTCAGAGGGAGAGAAGGGGGAGCGGATCCGGCCGAGAGGAGTGAGCCGGGCCGTGGTGCAGGAACATGCGGCTGAGCGGGAGTATTGGGCCGTGCAGGCCGCGCGTGGGAAGTAGAGGGGAAGAGAAGGAGAGGTGGGCTGGGCCAGCTGAAGAGGAAAAGAGAGAGAGATGGAGATGTTTTTGGTATAATGGTGATGGAATTTCTTTTTCTTTTCTTTTCTTTTAGGTATTACAACAACTCAGGGAGTGCTTGCAACTGGTTATATCAATGGCCGAAGAGAAAAACTTGAAGCAAAAACAGCTTGAAGAACTCGAGGGTGCTGCACGAGTAGTTTTCGATATGGTGGACACTCTAGAAGAAGGAGCAACTGATTGCAGGACTTTGCTAGAATGCCTTCGTGAAGTGCCGCAGAAGATATCCGGCTATCATTCACAGACCACCAAGACATACGTAGCGCATGTCCTCGGGCTCGTCAAATCTTTTTGGCCCAAAGTAAACTTGAGTCCACTGGTCGATGGTATGGCTGCGGACTGCTCTGATGAGAAGTTCGCATACTACCTTGAAGAAGTTGGTCCTGTGGCTCAAAAATAGTAGAGAACCTAGAGCAGAATTAGAACATGTCATGAACAATCGATCTAAGTATATGTAAATATATCATGTGCGATATTTTCTGCCTGTGGGTTTGTTCAGAATACTCAGGGTACCCGACACTTAGGAAAAAAAATCGAGATGCATAGATCGAGCTACTCTGAATGCAACGATTTTGAGTGTAGTTGATAGGTTGGCGTTCGATGGTTGGTCCTACGCAGGGATGTAAATGAATCAAGATTTAGTCCCATCGTGCGGAACTTTGGATTGCTTGAATTGAGTAGGTGTGAGGACCTCTTCGACATTCTCGTAGTACTTGGCATAACTGATTCCGCTGAATCATGTAGGCTAGCACTTGATTTAGTCAGAAATTGCGCAGATAGCTTTGCAACTTAGCCGACTTGGCTTAAATAAAGTAGTCATATGGATAGAACTCGTCTAAGGTTAGACTAGCATTTGGTACCCTTGTTGGGAGTATGGGTGTGAGTACTTCTTCAATAACGTAGGCTGCGCGTAGTACTAGTCGACAACCAGTACTCGGAGTGTTATTGGAGCTATGGGTGTAAGTACCCCTTCAATAACTTCTGTCTGTAGTACTAGTCGGTAACCGGTACTTGGGGAGTTACTGGGATTTTGGGTGTGGAAACCCCTTCAGTAACATAGGTTGCGCATAGTACTAGTCGATAACTAGTACTCGGATTGCTACTGGGATTATGAGTTGACGACATGGATGCCTTGTTTGGTTAATTGGTGAATTCCATAATCATTTGCCAAACGATATGACTATTTTTAGTAGTCCCGCGATTCAGCTGCGACATAGTTTCCTAATCTGACATTGAAGAAGTTCGTCCGTACCTTCCTTTTCTAGTGCCCCTCTCTGCCGGCCCTATCCTTAGCCACCAAGTGTCAGTGAGGAGACTCGTGACATGAGGAATAGGTGAGAAGGGAATCGGCTAGAAAAGAAGGGAAATTGTGCTAGTTCATTGGGCATATCCGACGGAGTTGCGTGGCAAAATGAGTCAAGGTTAGCCCAATAGAAAGAAAGAATTTCGACACAAGTTAATTCCCTGATTGAGTGGTAAAAAAGGGGTCTTTTTAGGATCAAATTTAAAGAACCCCTTGTTTCGAGATGTAATCCCAAAACAGTGGTTGTACAAACAAACTCCTAAAGATCCTCCGAAAACCTCCTTAAATCGGTATTAATTTTGGCGTAGATCATCCCTCGAGCAGTCCCTTCATCTTTCTTCGCGGTCCTTCTTCTTGCTGCTCTTGAATTGTTAAGCTCCTAGGGCCCTTTGGTGTTGATGGCATTCGAGGGTGGAGTGCATAGCACTTGGATGCCACGGGCAATAACTGTGGAGGGCCTTCTCGAAGCATTCCTGTGAGCTAAGAGTTGTCTTACCTCAAGCTGGTTGCTCCATCCTTGCATCAGGAGCGTCAGGAGAGTCCGACTTGCGCTTCTGGGTTGAGCTTAGGTAGTCTTGGGGAATATGGTAGTTTGTGGGGCTGTAGGCCTCCACTTCGAGCGTTCCTGCTGCTTGGCAATATGATGTTGCGGGCGTGCCGGCCAACGTTGATGATGTTGCGGAAATCGGTCATGGAGAAGTCATAGAGGTTGCCGGGCTGATGCTGCTCCAACGTGCGTTGCCTACATTTGGCACGTTTGGCATTCCTGAGCCTACGGCGTTCTTTTTGGACATCGTCTTCATCTTCTATGATGAGTTATTAGTTACACAATAAAGGTCACGTTGGCCGTGCCTGTTACCAATGAGCCTTTTTTCCAAGTAGTGGCGGGCACTCGCATCTTCATGTGCCGTCCTGTTAGTTGAGCATCATGAACAAGGGAGACTCCTTGTTTCCTTGCCTCTGATCCAAGAACCGCCACCATGCCCACAATGTATTATATTTATTTTTCAACTAGTACAAACTAATAGCAAAATAAATATATTACAATACAACTTATTGTTGTTGGTGTTTATGCCTGCAGTCCTCCGAGTGGGATACCCATGAAGGTAGATTGATCGGTGGGGAATCGTGAGACTTGAGATCGATGGCAGCACAAGAGTAAGGGACATGAACCTTTAGATACGCTCAGGCCGCCAAACTGGCATAATACCATATGTCCTATATTCTGTGTGTTATACTCATTGTAGTACTTAGGGTTTGCAGTAGGGGCATCCCTACCCCCGTTACATACTCTGAAGGGTAGGGTTAAACTTCTTCTATGTTCTATTCCTAGTTGGTTACAAGGTAAAAATTCCAAACTAACTGCAAAAGATCCTATCAAATAAACCTTCCTCATTTTCTTCTGGATATATCCATATTGCCATCCTCCTTTGCCCAACTCGCTCCCTCCCCTCCAGTAGATCAAGAGGACCCTTCTTGGTACACTCGGGAGGTATATGACCAACGACAGCCCCCAAGTGCGTCGTGATTGCATCATAATATCCTGATCCGAATTGATCCTGAAAATCTGACTGCCTTTTCTTGTCATATTGCATCATATTGTGTTGTAGTCGCAAGGCGCTCCCCCAAAGTCCTCCACTTATTATTACTCAGTAATTGGTCTGCACCATCACATGCATCCATAGGATGTAGCCCTTAAGCCTCGAGACTATTAGCTAATTGTTTCGAGGGTCATTCTTGAAGTTCCTTTGAAATGCTTTTATGGTATGCACTTGTGGTCAAGTGTGTCCATAGAATGTAACTCTGGAGCCTTAATGTAATTTAATTAGAATAATTGAATTAAGGTTTAGTCCAACATGCCACCTTGTATTAACCGACTGATCCCTACTCTGACTGGTTTAACGTAACCATGAGAGGAGCCCGTGAAGTAGTTGCACTTCTGACTGGTTTTTGCAACTGTTGGTATTTCTTACGGTCACAGATTTAAATCCGTAAGCGCATAGATACCATCATATCATTTAACCTGTGAGTATTCAGGGGGTCCTATTTTTTTCTGCAGGAACGCGGTGATTAAAATATTACAAAGTTTATGATTATATCTTAATTGAGTATCCAATGTACAAACATGGGTAGGTGATAATATGATACATGGATAGTCTGACACACAAGAATACTCAAACTCAGATAATGAGAACTGTGAAGGGAGAAAGGCAAAAGAAGAGTTATAAGGTCCTTATGTACTTCCAAACTAAGCGTGCACAACTTATATTATAAATACATACACATATACATGTTTAAGACTCAGCTCTAGGCTCCTAGACACTACCGAGAGACCGGATTATGACTGGCTCCGAGCCTCCAGTCCATTATGACATACCGGGACATGGAGGATTACAAAGTACGGATGAGGCTGTCACCGACTGCCGGTTACCCCTACAAACCATGATTTTCCAATTTCCCTCGTGATGAGAGCATATACTAATACACTTAAAAACAGGCCACCAAGATATAAAATTAGCATTTATTGCAGCTTTAATATTCTACTGTCACCCTGACACAGGATCAAATAAGGTTACCTCACACGAAGGTGAGTCCAAAGATACAGTCACCATCATATTTTACATCACAGAGAATTACATTACAAGAGTTTCCAAAAGTAGTACGAAGTTCCAATTTTAGAAAAATTATTACAAACTGTTAAAGTTATGGTTTTTAGCAGCGGAAATTAAATGCGACGATTTACAACACGTCGTTAAGACGGATGTCATGCTAAGCCCGGGCACGACATCACTCGGTATCATCAGTGTTGGCCGGGGACGGATCCCATTCCACGTACCAATCATCTGGAAGAGCACAAGGCCAAGACAGGGGAAGAGTAGGGTCTTCAAGACATTACCTGAAAATCATATAACTAGCAAGGCTGAGTATACTGACACTCAGCAAGGCTTACCCGTCTCATGGTATATTTAGCCATGTAACTAGACTTATGAAGGCTTGTAATGGTTCTGGGTTTAGTTTCAGCTGAAAAGCAACAAAGAGTAGATCCTTAATTTCAACTTTTAGGTTTCAGGTTCTAATCGATTATCCATTCTAGGTAAGCACCTATAACTACTCAAGCATGGTAAAATCTTTAACCAAATATCATTTTTGATAACCATAACATTGCTCTTGTTACTCTATGTGGTAAAGGGATCAAGCAGTCTCAATCTCCGCGAGAATCGGACGATTCCTGAATCGAATTTCAACCTTGCAAGGGTAAACCTAACTCACACGCTTGGAACATCCAACGATTGTTCCGAAGTAACCGTTTGCCTTTCATTCCGACTCGTGGATCAGATCCACCACAAGCGACTGCAGGACCATACGCACACCCAATATGTGCAGGAAGTATGTCTGTAGCGCGACTACATGACCATACTCCTGGTTGCCCTGCAACACGTATTCCTGCACGTCGAATCAAGTAACCAGAAGAACCAAATACATGTGGTGGGAGGTATGTCCACTCCTCGAGCCGATTGGTTACTAGGCTTACCGCTTACCATATTTCGCCGTATGTGGCTAGTACTTTCAAACGCTTAACCACCGCTACCACACACTGCGACCTTATCAATTTCATCAACACATACGGGGTATCATCTCAACCATGATACCTCTCACGAGTCCCGTCCGTCATCCTTATAGTAATTACAGGAATGTAAACATTACAACTCCTAAATCGTGCGAGTGACAGGAAATCACCCGACTTCTACCGGTCCTATTAGCATAGCGGTCATTCGAACTCAAGTGCTAATATTCAAGATATTGGTTCCTAGGAAAATGCAACTAGGGTTTCACATACAACTCCTAAGAACTTAATGCATAGAGATATATATAAATAGTATAAGTTGCAGTGTAGACAAAGTAGGGGTTATGTCCGGGGCTTGCCTTTACTGGTGGGGCTGAAGTCAGGGATGTTAGTATTATTATCTTCCGAACTTTGGTTCGGGGCTTCCGATAATCCCTTGGTGACGTTCCCTTGGTCTTCAGAAATATCCTCCGCAGACTCCTGGGAGATCTTATAGGTACCATTTGCAGAAGTAGTCGTATCTACATGCAATGCAACATTACATTCAAAGTGTGCACATAAAGTTATTTTACTTCATGATAAAGTTGCAATCCAACACTCATTCAACATATCACTCATATAAAAATCAAAAAGATTTGCAACTAAACTTGGATAGAGCTTTAGGTGGACAACCAATTAAAATCGGCTATTCATTGAAGACTACAACAGAGTCGATTGGAAACAGCAAGGGTTCAGCTGATAGAATTGGTAAAGAGGGGAGCTATCTATACAATTTTAGGAAATCTGCTGATTTGTGTTTGGAAGAGAAATCGGCAGGAGCAATCTCTGTATATGAGTAGAAAAGATTAGCCGATTTGGGTTCATTCGAGGTTAAATCGGCTGATATAGAGAGGAACGCTGAAAGTACAGTACTCCAAGGATAGAATAAGGAAGGATCTTGCCGATTGGATTATCAGCATGTTTCTGGTCTATCTAACTGGTTGGTGCATTGGTCTTGGTCTTAACCAATGAGGATGCATCAGGTCTAGCCGATCGATGTGCTTTGGTCGTGCCTAACAGAGGCGTGTCTACTGTGTTAACTTACTGATCTAGGGTTGTGTATTTTGGCCTGTGTCTTGGCGTATTCAGCCGATTGGCGGGGTCAGCTGTGTAGCTGGCTTTCATCCTTAATGTTTTCCTATATCTACTGGGGCATATCAGCCGTGTAGCTGATTGTTCTACTTTGCACTGATTGCCTAACTAAGATGCGCTTAAGTGTTATCCTAGGTAACTAGGTGTGGTTGTATCGGCTTGATTACATCAGCACAATAATTGAGTGACGTACAGCCGATGGGGTTATCTAAGTTAGACCTGTTACAAGAACTAGGTGGAACAAAACACTAATATCAGACTAGGCTGATGAGACCACAAGTGCGGAATTAGACTAAAGAGGATGTGGCTGATGGGTTTGTGCCGATGGGGATATGTTCTACAGATGTGCAGCCGATTGGAGTGTGGTTGAGGGTATGTGACCGATAGATATATAGCCGATTTCCTAGCTGATAAATCGGCTGATAGAAGTGTGCGGATAAGGATGGAAAAATTAAGGATTGATCAGCCATATTTGACCGATATGGAAAACAACTAGAATCGGCTTGGATCGGCCGATAGCAAGTACTCTAAAATCGTGTGTGCATCTCCGATACATCGACTATGTGCAGCCGATGTAGGACAGAACAAAAGAATTGTATTGGCACTAGCCGATATTAGAAAGATAACAACCGTATCGGCTAACCAGCCGATGGTAGAAGCATATCAAAAGAATTGCATCGGCTGACAGCCGCTACAAAGAAACATCATAAACTCGATTGAAACGGACGCTTAGCGGCTGAGCTGATAGCCGACGCTGAAGCATAGCTGTAGAGATGTATTAACTAAGCAGCAGATACACATGAACTAATAAGGATCTTTATACGAAAAGGGCCTTAAGGAGACTGCAATCAAAACAAGGATAACGTCTTGATGGCAGGGACATGAGCACTCGTGTGAAAGATTAACTAAATATCACACATCTCCACTTGAGACATACATCCTATGATTTACCTTTCAGTTACAACACATGCATATAACATAAGGTACAAATAAAGCACTCATTCCTTAATATTTAATCTAGACCACAAATCAAAGACTTTCAGCTCAAGATCACAACATAAAACTTGTAGATTTTGACCTAAGGATTCAAACAAAACTGGTTTTGTATTTTTATGAATTTTCTACGAATTTCTATGGAATGTAGAAGTTCACTGATTTGAAATAAAGAAAGCTCTCGAAATTTTACAGAGAACACCCCAGAACTTTCTAAATTGAAGCAATTAAGTCTCTGGTCGGGGAAAACAGAGAATAGGAAGAAGACGACAACGTTCCGGCAAAGGGGTCACCGGCATTAGGAAGATTCAGTGGGTCAGGGCAAACCTTGGGGTAGCCTTGATTGTGGAGGAGAACGGGCGGAAAGTGAATTCCCGCGGTGAACAGGATCGGCGGTGAGAAGCGCTCGATGGTGACGAGGTTCCGGTACGGAAAGGATAGTGAGGTGGGACTGGAGAGGTTCATCGGGTGACGAAGAAGCTTGTCGGGGATTGTAGTGGGTGGAGGATGGCCGGAGGGGTATTCCTCACGGTGACCCGTGGTGACAGCGGTCGGCTTTGCCACGGCGATGATGTTTCGGCAAAGGGGTTCGAAGAGGCTCGATAAGGGGGTCCAGGAGCTTCCTTGAGGTGTTGTGGTCTTGCTCGGGTGATCGACGAGGAATAGGAGTTGTAGGACATCATGGATTTATGGGAGGAGACGATGGGGCCGGATTGGTTTGCTATGCTGACTCCTCCACGAACCTCAGGGTTCTCCTACTGACGGGCTAAGCGTCCTCTGCTCACGCGCGTGTGCTGCAGAAACACGGTCGGCACACCCGCGTAGTCTCCTGCAGGACCGCCGCGCCTGGTCGCATCTCCTGTGCGCCGCTCCCGCTCTGCTCCCGCACCAACGGCCCCCAGCCTGCATGCGCGTGGTCTGTTGCCTTGCACGCGCACTCACCTGCGGAATCGAGCCGAGCCGGCCACCGGTAGAACACTCCCGCTCGCACTCGCGGACGCGCCAGTCCAGTTCCGCCCGAACATCCGGGTCCTGCAACTCCGCCGTCCTCTCCACCTGCTGCGACGCCACAAGGGCCGAGGTCCGGCCGCATCGGGCCACCTCCTGTGCTTGACCTCACCGCCACCCCTAGCTCGTAGGGGAGGAGACCCTGGACGCCATGCTGCTTGCAGATAAGCTGCTGCCGAACCCGCCTCTACTGCTGCTCTGCTCTCTGCTACTCCTCCTCCTCCTGCTGCCGGACCCGCGCTCGCCCCGGCCGTGCCGCGCCGCACCTGCGCACGCCCGAGCCGCGTGCGCCCTTGGCCCACGCCAAATCACACCCGCGGCGCGCACCGGGCCACCTCCAGGTCCTCCACGCGTGCCTGCACGCTCCAGTGCCACCGGCCCCGAGCTGCCGCGCCTCCACGCACGCCTGCGCTGCCCGCTCCAGCGCCTGCGCCACGCCCGCTCCCGCGCCTGGGGAAGAAGCGCCCTAGGCGCCGCCGCTTCCGCCCAAGCCCGGCGCAGAGGGAGGGAGACAGGGGGAAGCCCCCAGAAGAAGCGCCGCCGGTGGAATGGAAGAGATGCCAGAGAGAAGAAAAACAGAGAGGAGAAGGAGAAATAGGACTTCCCAAGGACTTATGCGCAAATTTAGAAAATTGCAGGGGCCACTTGGTAAAATAAAATTTCTCATTAATCTAAAACCCTAATGAAGAAATGCCCAAAACGAAAGTTGGAGAGTTTTAGGACCTAAAGAGTGTAATTTCATAACATTTAGGACCTAAATGCAAGCATTTATGACACGTCATGATGACGGGATAGACACGTCATAATGATTGGATAGACATGTCATGATGACTTGCACCTTTTACACTTTAGCCTTGAGTAACTTTGAAAGTTACTTTTGTAATTCAACTACTTGCATAAAAGGACTTGTACTTTTATAAAATTACATAAACATCCTTATTTTGAAATTACCTCCCATCCAAAAATATTTTGCAAAAATAACCCTAGTTTTTCCATAATTACAAAAATACCCTTTTTACTTGCACTTTAAATTTTCAAAAACTTCACATAAACATACACAAGCTTTACACTAACAAGCATATACTTTACACTAACAAATTACACTACTAGATTTTCCCCCTATAACCACGAAAAATTTAGGCAACACCACTGATTTGGGTGCAATAGGTGGGTACTATGGCACCGAAAGAGTGATTTGGTAGTAATATGCATGCCTATTACTACACATAAATTGTGTTGCGATATTTATCTTTCGTGTTGCAACAGGGTGTCCCTAATGCACCTATTTTTAGGATTTGTGTTGCAATTGGTTGGGAATACTGCTACACCAATTATAAGTTGCATTAGTACTTCGTGTGTTGCAATAGAAAGGTGCTATGGCGACCATATTAGCGTTGGTTGCTTCTGAACGGCAATTTCGCAACCCTTGATTTGTGTTGCAAATTGCTTGGTGCATTGTGGCAATAGATAGGTGGCTATTGCATCCTTTCTTTCTGCGAGATGCAATAGCATGGACGTATTGCCACAATTTTGCGTGGTTGTCCAACTAGTCGTAGTCGTTGCAACTGTAACAGACTTATTGCAACCAAGTGTTCCTTGGTTGCAGTTAAATTTTTCTATCACCACGCTTTTTGTTCTTACAGGTGGGCCTCCACACAAGTGTTCCTTGGTTGCACTTAAACTGGAACAAATCGTCAAACAAACTGGAACAAATCGATAGATCGACTAGGACAAATTGTCAAACGAACTGGAGAAGGGGGTGGCACCGGGCGAGGAGCTCGGAAGAGGCAGCGAGGCGGCGCTGGATGACGAGAGCGGCGGCGGCGCTGTGGAGACGGGGCGGCGAGGCGGTGCCGAGCGACGCACGACAGCCCACAGAAGGCCCGTTGCGGTTGTCTTGATCTCGTATGCCTATGTATGTATGTATGTATGTATATATATATCTCCATCAGGCCCAACAGATCAAAATCGCATATGTAATATATCCTCTAGATATAAATCAAAAAGAGAAAACAGAAAACAGGCCCAACAGAAGGTCCAGTCGGGAGTCCCCTTCTGATGAGGATATGACTAATACGCATATGACCAAGGCCCAAGCGAAGATAGAGTTCAAAGCCCAATCCACATTGAAGTCCGATTTATTCGCGAGTCCGGTTCGGACTGCAGGAGCAGGCATCACGAAAACGGACGCCCAGGCCACATACGGGCTCCGTTTTGGGCATTCTATATATCGTTGGAAAGCTAAGGAGATAAGCTTTCCAACCCAACTGATCCCATATCAAAATACGTACGGAGTCGATAGGAATCGTCGAAACAACATGACGACCAGAATCTGTCTGGATGCAGCGATGCCAGTTTTTGGGCCCGAAGGCCTTGTACTCCCTAGGGTTGCTCTCGGCCACCCCCTTGGCCGCCCCTCGGAATCATCGTCCGCCGAGCAGTCCAATTGAGTGTACTGCAGCTGGGTCGCCGTGCCCGATCGCCGGTGAGAATTCTGAAGAATTTCTTCCTTTGTGGTTGCCGGTCTTCGTACTCTTGCGCGCGAGACCAATTCTAAGTAGAGACATTGTTTGACTACTGTAGAAAAAAATGCGTGTACTGTGTTTGTTTTGTTGCATAAATACTGTCTATTCTTGATTTATTTCCTGAAGAACACACACAGTATTACCAACACAATTGTTATCTGTGAACTGAAAAAGAATTCCACCAACCTGTTCGATATTTGCAGCACCTGGGAACTGAAGAATTATTTCCACGCACACACTAATAAAGAACAAAGATAGTATTTCCACCACTCTATTCTTGATTTAATTAACTGATCTATGGTCTGAAACATACTTGTGTGATTCACGGAAGATAAGTGCTCATACTAGCGTGATTTTAATTTTTGGTCTGAAACATGATTTAGGTTGTGATTTTTTTTACCATTACAAATTTTGAATACCCATGATCCAAATCCTGGACCCGCCACTGTATATCTCCCCTGCATATATCCATGCTAGATCATGATCTCTCATTGCAAACATGCATGCAGATAAATGGCATCACACGCAGATAGGAGTTGGATGCGCTTGCCTCGACATTCAGAGGTGTGGAAGGCGAATTTCCGAAGTTTTATTGAAAACTTTGGCACATCATCATCGCGACGAGCTGGTGGATCTGTTGCGTGCCCATGTGCTACATGTCAATGCATGATAAGATATCATAACGTGTTTCAGATTCAAATTCATTTAGTTACTAGAGGGTTTGCTGATTGTTTCATCAATAATGAATTCGAAGGCCAAACTTGTTCATCAGCTGAGGGTCGTGTGAATCATGGTGTCAATCCTGATCGCAATACTGGTATAAGAGAACCTGAAGATGCACAACCTACAGCTGATGCAGCACCTTATTTTGGAGAAGATGATGATGAAGACGCAGGTGATAATCCTGCTGCCACTAATACTCTGATTAGAAACATTATCAGTGGCTCTATACATGGACAAATCATAGATGCTGGTGAGAAACCAAATAAGGAAGCAGAGATATTTTTGAAACTATTAGAGGAGGCAAAGAAGGAATTGTATCCAGGATGCAAAGATGCAACTAAGGTCTCTTTTATCGTGCAACTTTTTCAGATAAAGTGCTTGTACGGAATTAGTAACTCAGCATTGGAGGCCATACTTAATCTGTTCTCAAAGGTTCTCCCTGAAGGCCATTGTATCCCTGACTCCTTGGATAAAGTGCAAAGGGTGGTACGAGGCCTAGGCTTGGACTATATCAAGATACACGCATGTAAGAATGATTGTGTGTTATTTTTTAAGGAAAACAAAATGCTGGAGACATGTCCCACATGTGGGGAGTCTAGGTGGAGAGTTGTAGATAAAACCTCTGATAATGAGGTTGTGGATGGTGCTACTGTTAAGAAGCGATTTCCAGTGAAGATCCTACGCTACTTTCCTCTTATTCCTCGGCTGCAAAGAATGTACATGTCGAAGCAGTTATCTGAGGAGATGCAATGGCATAAGAAAGAATTGGTCAAAGATAGAAAAATGCGTCACCCTGCTGACTCATTGGCATGGAAGCACGTGGATAAAGAATATGGATGGTTTGCACAAGATGGTCGTAATATTAGGCTTGGTCTTGCTTCTGATGGCTTCAATCCCTTTGGGATGCAAAATGTTACATACACCATATGGCCTGTTATCCTTATACCTTACAATTTGCCTCCGTGGTTGTGTCAGAAACAATCTAACTGGTTGCTATCAATGTTGATACCTGGTCCAAAATCTCCTGGAATGGATATTGATGTATATTTGAGGCCCCTTATATTAGAGCTGAAGGAGCTTTGGGAAAAGGGTGTTCCAACATGGGATGCACAGACTAAACAAAATTTTAAATTACATGCTGTTCTACTCTGGACAATTAATGACTTCCCAGCTTATGCTATGCTTTCTGGTTGGAGCACGAAAGGAAAGTTTGCATGTCCATACTGCCACAAAGATACTGATTATTTGTGGTTGAAACATGGGATGAAGCACTGCTACATGGGACATCGTCGTTTCTTGCCCTCGGACCATCCATGGCGCAAGAACAAGGTCAGCTTCAACAACAAGGTTGAAACCAGGGAGGCTCCAGTACCACTGACAGGTGCACAGATACTTGAAGAGTTTGAAAGCTTTGAACAAGTTAGATTTGGAAAGAAGGCATCGAGAAAAAGGAAACGTGACGAAGACCAAAGATGGCACAACTGGAGGAAGATGAGTATTTTTTTTGAACTCCCTTACTGGTCTTCTTTGCTCATCAAGCATAATTTGGATGTTATGCACATTGAGAAAAATATATGCGAGAGCATATTAGGTACTCTGCTTGAATTGGAAGGTAAATGTAAGGATGGGGAGAAGGCCCGACTTGATATGGAGCATATGGGGATACGACCAGATCAGCATCCTGTGATTAGGAATGATAAGTATACCTTGCCAGCAGCATTGTACAAGTTAGATAAGAAGGATAAGGAAAATTTATGCGCATTTCTATATGGAGTGAAGATGCCTGATGGGGTTTCCTCCAATATAAGAAGATGTGTTGACCTAAACTCATGTAAGGTGTCTGGCTTGAAAACTCATGATTACCATCTAATTCTACAGAAACTGTTACCCTTAGTGGTTCGTAGGATTTTGCCAGAACAAGTTGTCATCGCATTGGTTCAGCTTAGTAATTTCTTCAATGCACTATGTTCCAAGGAGCTGGTGCAAGCAGACTTGGAAAAACTTAGCAGTTCAATTAGGGAGACTGTTTGCCGACTTGAGATGATATTCCCTCCTTCAGTTTTTGATATCATGATGCATTTGCCTGTTCACCTAGCTGAAGAGGCTAAAATTAGTGGGCCTGTATGTTATAGATGGATGTATCCAGTGGAGCGGTACCTACGTACTGCAAAAGGATATGTGAGGAATAAGGCCTACCCTGAAGGTTCAATAGCTGAGGGATACATACTCGAGGAGTGCCTTACATTTTGCTCAAGATTCTTGGATGTGGACACAAAACTTAATCGTGTTAATCGACATGAAAGCATTGCTGTGAATGAGCCACCATCTGGTCTGAGCATATTTTCAGACATGGATTACAGCAGGAGAGGACAGACTATCCAGATCATTGAAGGAGACGAGATGCGGAAGATGAGGCACTACATAATTTCAAACTGTGATGAAGCTAGTCAATGGGTCGAGTAAGTTACAGAACTGAAAATCATTGTTTTCAAATATTATATTTGGAACTAACAGTGATATACATTTCTATGCAGTGCGCATATGGAAGAACTGAAGAAATATGGTTCAAGAAATCTTCAAAGGCGACACGAGGAACAATTTGTAAGATGGTTCGAGGGCAAGATCAGGGATCTACATGCAAAAGGGGAAGTAAGTACAGATATGTTTGCACTTGCTCAAGGACCAGACAATCGAGCTCGTACATTGCATAGATGCTATATCAATAATTGGTTATTTCGAACCATTGACATTGAGAAAAGTCTCGTAACACAGAATAGTGGTGTGCTTGTCAAGGGAAACGGTGGTACTGTCAACATGTACTGGTATGGGGTAATTAAAAGAATGATCTCATTAGAATTCCCTGGACAAAAAGAAGTTATTTTGTTCCAGTGTGATTGGTATGATGTGCCTGCTGCCACTAACAACAGAGGCAGAGGATACAGTAAGGATCAATTTGGAGTAATTGATATCGACACTACTCGATACAGGTATAAGAATGAACCCTATATTCTGGCAACACAGGCGGAACAGGTGTTTTATGTGAATCTGGTAAAGAAACCTGGTTGGAGCAGTGTTATTGCGTTGAAACCAAGGGACTTGTTCGCCATGCCTGAATTAGAACTTGAAGACTCAATTGATGTGGGTATCGAAGTCAATAATTTACTCAATGAACAACAGGATTTGACAAATTGGTCAAGATCGGACAAGGAAGGCACAACTGGGGATGTCTCTGTTATTGCTCAGGTGCGGACCGAAGCAGTTGACGAACCAGACAATGCGGTCTTTGATGGCGATGACGAAGATGATGAAGATGACACATACATTGATGATGGAGTTGTTGCACCACTTGCTTTTGGGGTAGAAGGCGAAGATGATGATTTTTTTATTTAATACTTGTACATTATACCACTGAGGATGTATTTGATACTTGTCCATTATAACACTGAATGATTAGTTTTTTATTTCATACTTGTACATTACACCCTCATTTCCAGTGATGATGATAATTTATTTTTGTATGCTGTGTCAATAAATTTCCTGAATGTCTGTTCTGTAAGGAGAATGTATGTGGAACAAAATCGAGTGCAAAGTTCAATAAATATCCAAAGTACAAGTCACAATTGCTGGCTAAGACGTGTCCTACGTGTAGCACAACAAGTTGGAACAAAGAACAATGGAAGAAACTCACAGAACAATCAGGATGGCAGTACCGTAAATATTGTACTAGCAATGCCAAAAAGGCACTAGTGCAAAGCCTAGTTGTTTTTGATTTTCTTTTTTCAATGATTTTTTTGATATTTTTCTCAGCACAAGCAACACCAGAATAGGAACCACACCAAGTTTCACCTGAAACAGAGATCAGATGTGGTCTACAGAAAATCAAACAGGTATGCCAAAAAGCGTGCTGGACAGAAACTGAATTTTTTAATTATCTTCCTGATTTTTTTTGAATTTTTTGAGATCGGCCTAACCAGTGAAGCCTTGTGAATCGTATGTGCAACTTTTCGTTGCCAAGCTCCTGTAAAAATTTCAGCCAAAACGGAGAACCGAGCGAAAAGTTATGCTTGTTTTATGGAAGGTATCTCAAGTTATATTTTTTCTCGAAGGCACAACCCGGCAGATAGATCAGCAGCGGCTAGGGCACAAATTCTCTCTGGTATGTGCAATGGGTAATCGCGCTAGATGAATCCAATGGGCAAGCTAAAATCGAAGTTTGAGTAATCAAAATTTTCAATTTAAATAAATTACAACTACAAGCAATATGTTAAAGTCTTGAATACTAAAGAGGCGGCGCCCTTTTTTCATCCGAAATCTGCAGCGCCAAATTACCGCGCCACAAAATCACTGGACCCACATGTCAGCCTAAACGCCCATTGATAATAAGCCCCAGAGAACCGACCCTTCGCAAGGCGGCGGCATTGGGCGCAGTTAGGGTTCCACCCGAGAGCGACGATTGGCTTCCTCGTAATCCCTGGATCTCCTTCCTCGTAATCCCTTCGCAAGGCGGCGGCATTGGGCGCAGTTAGGGTTCCACCCGAGAGCGACGATTGGCTTCCTCGTAATCCCTTCGCAAGGCGGCGGCATTGGGCGCAGTTAGGGTTCCACCCGAGAGCGACGATTCTCCACGGAAGGCGAAGGATGCCGACGATCAGCGATGCAGCAAGGGGGACTCATTCCTCGTCGACATCGCTGCACACACCTGAGTCGGCGATGCTACCTGCAATGTTCACACCAACATCTGCGAGGGGGACACCACCTGTCATGTCCAGCAGCCATAGGGCGGCGGCTTCGCTCTTTGGGTCACCTTCGTTCCAAAGAGCAACCAACCATTCGGCCGCCGAAGATGCAGTTGACGACTGCCACGATCCAGAAAATTGGCTGCCTTCGTCTCACAACGAGTCTGACAAAAGGTAACTGATCAACTGCCCCTGCCATCCTTTCTACAATGATTCCTTTGTTGTTTTATGTTTATTCAATGTGGAATATGAACTATTATTTGCTTTTATATGCAGAGCGGATGATGAATGGATCATATATGTAATTTGCAAGGGGAGTGATGAGGGAGAAGAATTTGTGAAGACATATAAAATTGACAAGAGTCAAATCACGCTTGGCAACCTAACAACAATGAAATCAAGATTGGGGTATGGGTCCAGGGACTACATGTACTACAAGCAGAGAAGTGCAAATGATCCTGCGGCAGCAACACTAAATGATATCGATTACGATGTTGATGCATTCAGAATGATAGAGAGTAATGAGGCAGAGAGGGAGGTCAGGTTACTTTTATCGAAGAATCCAGTACCAGTCCGATGTGTGTCCATAACACCAATTAAATCCAAAAGAGTTAGCCCAGATCACTATGAAGAAGAAGAAGAGGAACAATCTGAATTAGATGCATATAAAGATTGGCTAGCTTATATGCATTCAAGGAAACAAGCCATGGGTGAGTTATGATGAAGCCCATTATGTTTAAGTTATTCCTTCTGGTGATATATTTAAACTTGTGCTTCATATATATTTATTAGCTTGGTTAAATGATGCATAAATATTTGAGTTCCCCTCCCAGTAAAATGAAGTCAAAAAACAGCAAGTGATCACTTAAAGAATGTTTTCACAAAACTTGATGACATCAGTAATATCCCAGTTAATTTTCTACCTTTGTAGTAGGAAATAGCAGATTAACAATATTTGTAGAATCAATGCGCTCTTGACTGATATAATTGTTCGTTTTCAGAGTTTCAAGATATGTACAGGGAGGACACAATCAAGACATACGAAGAATGGTTGGGGGTTGAAGGAAAACTTGATGACATCAGTAATATCCCTCTCCTAATTGTCAAACAAATTACTATTCTCCGTCAAACTTCTAATTATGCTAGCTCATCATGTGACAATATTATCTGCAGAAGCATTTTTGGATTCTACCAGTCACATACATTCCAGTCAAGACAGCAACCCAACAGCTCCAGTGCAGCCACCATCTCATGCTCGCCGTTGGAGAAACGGAAATAGTAAGTACTGTTTATTAGGGATTAATTTTGTTTCAGTTTTCTGTGACCGAATATGCATATTATGTGGCTTAATATCTATTATTAAATTCTGATCCAATGAAATAGGCTCAGAAAATGGAAAGAAAAGAGGACGTGGTACCCTAAAAGGCTTGAAGGCAACCGCCAAGAGATTCAGGGCGGGCAATCAGAAGATGAAACTTGACTTCTCCAGACTTGGAGGACCGGCAGGTGACAACTACCGCACGTTCACTGATGAAATAGTAATGTTTACAAGGAAAAGGGCACCACTTATTGGAGTGAGAACGTGGAAAGATATCCATGAAGATGTAAAAGAGTCAATAGCAACTGATGTATTGGTAATGATAATGTTTGCTTCTGTACAAATTTAAATTATATACTAACATAACAACTAACCTACATGTTCTTATAAACTATATAACAGGCTAGGTGGGACATTGAGGATAATGATACTTCAAGGAGCATCATATGGGGCATTGCTAAGGAGCGGTACAAAGGATGGCGTTCAACTTTCAGTGCTACAGCCAAGGCATACAACAGCTACCACGAGAGAATGCTACATAAGCCTGAAGAATTAGATATTGTTGAATGGCACTATCTGTTGAAGTATTTTAGGACTGCAAAATTCCAGGTTTGTTCCACATTTGTTACCATTCTTGACATTTCATATTTCAGACAAATAGGTCTGAGTCATTAAAATTGTTCAAATCTATGTATTCTGTAGGCAAGGAGCATACAGAATTCTCAGATTCGAGGCCATAAAAAGACGACACATTTGTCAGGCTCAAAGCCTTTTGCTCAGTGCAGCTATGAGAAGGTAATAACTGCAAGTTCGCATATACAACCTTTGCATGAATTACTAATTTGTTATGTTCTTGGCATATCAGAGAGACCCAGAAACTGGTGAGGAGCCCAATGATATGGAACTTTGGTTCATAACTCATAGTAAGGATGGGCAGTGGAAAGACCAAGAATCTAGGGATGTCTATGTGAGTTCTAAATGAATTAGTACATAACTTAATATAGTCCATCCAAGTAAAAAATACAGGCAATTTCTTCTTCAACTAATTCCAGCATCTGTGCCTTATAAATGTTAGGACAAAGCAAGCAGCCTTATCTCTGAGGCAGAATCAAATGCAGATGGAAACTTCATTACCCAAACGGAAAAGAATGAGATTTTCCAGAAGGCATACAAGGCAGTCACAGCATGCAAGTCAACCAGGTTGCATGGTAATGGGTATCTGGCAAAAAGGCCAACTAGAAGGCAACTGCTGAATGCGGATCGCCAAGATCATATTCGTATTGCAGAGCAACAGCATCAGGAACACCTTGAGCTCTTGGGATCATTTCAGCAGCTACAAGAACAAATTGCAACATGGGAAGCTGACAGGGAAGCTGAAAGGATAGAACATGCACGACAGATCGATGAAATGAAAAAGGCAAGGGAGGATGATTTACAAGCGCTTAGGAAAGAGTTCCTATCGATGATGCAGGCAGCACCTGGACAGACAGCATTTCAGCAGGTAGTAGTCAAGCTAGTTAAAACCTGATTGTCAAGCTAGTTATTGAATGACTTTATCTAGTTAGGTTCTGTATCTAATTGTCTGTACCATTTAATGATTGTCCAACCTACAACATCAATGCAGGCAAACAACAATGTCACTGAAGAAGTTCAGCCAACCCCACAGGATGTGGTCCCTTCACATCAGGTTGTTTGTGAATTGAGAACTTTTTACTGCTATCATTATATACTTAACAGAATGGCACCTAATTATTTCCTTCTAACATTTTTTATTCCCAGGAAAAGACTCAATCTCATGTCACTGATATACCAAGGGCAAACGGCATTCACACTACAAGAAGTACCGCATCTGCAAGCAACAAAGAAGCAAATACAACAACAGTTCCTATATTCCTTACTACAAAACAGCTAAAGGATGAAGCTGCTAAAAGACGTCAAGCCGCCAAAAAGACAGGAGGTGAAATTTTTGTTCTCCACTACCTGCTGTGAATGAATTCTATTGTCACTGTCAAAGTATTTGCTGTGAATGTTTCTTTTTACTGTCAAAGTATTTACCATAATTCTGTTAAATTTATGATGCACAACAAAATTTATGACTGCCTGATGTTGTTGCCTCCTTTTCATATTTCAGCTCACTTCTTGATAACAAATGTAATTCTTTCTTTTCAGCAAACTAAGGCAGTTCGAATAATGGAGCAAACAAGTGATGATGGGACCATTTTGAAGTCACCCTTTCCTGATCAAGTGATGAGATCGTCTTGAAGTCACCCTTTGCTGATCAAGTTGTTTATTTGTTATCAAAATAAGCTACTATGTGTGTTAGAAACAATCTGGTGTTGCGAACTTATTACTTTGTATTTGGAAAGAACTACGTGTGTCAAGGAATTTTACAGTTAATTGTTCAATCTTGTTTCATGAATGATATATAAATGCTTCATTATTTTTGATCATGTATTATATTGATTTAAATTATTGATGGTGATACAAATAATTGAGCGTGGCAATAGACATGTGGCAATACCTACAAAAGTTTGGAGGCAACACCTTTCCACATGTAGCAACCCAATATTATGGTGGTAATAGAGGCATGAACTTTTTCCCACCAAAATGTTCACGAAGCAATAGAGATCACAACTAACAACCAATCAAGTTTGATGGCAATAGAGTGCTCCAACTATAGCCTCCAAACGATTTTGGTGGTAATAGAACTGTATACCTGTGGCAACCAAACAAACTTGGTGGCAATAGAGGTAATGACATATTGCACCCAAAACAACGTTAGTGGCAATAAAGGTGCTTGCCCTATAGCACCCCAAACACGTTAGTGGCAATACAATGGTTTGCAACGCAAGATTATACACATTGCAACGCATTGGGTAAGATGCAATTGAACCTTTTGCAACAGCAGATGCGTCGCAATAGGATAATTTGCAACCTACACGAGCGCACCCTAAGATGCTACTTGCAACGCCTAATTGTGTTGTAATAGAAAAAAAATTGCAACCAACAAAAGACATTCGTGGTTGAAGGCTAATACCACAAGACCTTTTGCATCACTTTTTTACAAAATTTTTTGGGTGCAATTGTGGCTATTGCACCGAAAAAGGGCATATTGCAACATATTTCCGGCGTTGCATTAGGGGATAATATGATACATGGATAGTCTGACACACAAGAATACTCAAACTCAGATAATGAGAACTGTGAAGGGAGAAAGGCAAAAGAAGAGTTATAAGGTCCTTATGTACTTCCAAACTAAGCGTGCACAACTTATATTATAAATACATACACATATACATGTTTAAGACTCAGCTCTAGGCTCCTAGACACTACCGAGAGACCGGATTATGACTGGCTCCGAGCCTCCAGTCCATTATGACATACCGGGACATGGAGGATTACAAAGTACGGATGAGGCTGTCACCGACTGCCGGTTACCCCTACAAACCATGATTTTCCAATTTCCCTCGTGATGAGAGCATATACTAATACACTTAAAAACAGGCCACCAAGATATAAAATTAGCATTTATTGCAGCTTTAATATTCTACTGTCACCCTGACACAGGATCAAATAAGGTTACCTCACACGAAGGTGAGTCCAAAGATACAGTCACCATCATATTTTACATCACAGAGAATTACATTACAAGAGTTTCCAAAAGTAGTACGAAGTTCCAATTTTAGAAAAATTATTACAAACTGTTAAAGTTATGGTTTTTAGCAGCGGAAATTAAATGCGACGATTTACAACACGTCGTTAAGACGGATGTCATGCTAAGCCCGGGCACGACATCACTCGGTATCATCAGTGTTGGCCGGGGACGGATCCCATTCCACGTACCAATCATCTGGAAGAGCACAAGGCCAAGACAGGGGAAGAGTAGGGTCTTCAAGACATTACCTGAAAATCATATAACTAGCAAGGCTGAGTATACTGACACTCAGCAAGGCTTACCCGTCTCATGGTATATTTAGCCATGTAACTAGACTTATGAAGGCTTGTAATGGTTCTGGGTTTAGTTTCAGCTGAAAAGCAACAAAGAGTAGATCCTTAATTTCAACTTTTAGGTTTCAGGTTCTAATCGATTATCCATTCTAGGTAAGCACCTATAACTACTCAAGCATGGTAAAATCTTTAACCAAATATCATTTTTGATAACCATAACATTGCTCTTGTTACTCTATGTGGTAAAGGGATCAAGCAGTCTCAATCTCCGCGAGAATCGGACGATTCCTGAATCGAATTTCAACCTTGCAAGGGTAAACCTAACTCACACGCTTGGAACATCCAACGATTGTTCCGAAGTAACCGTTTGCCTTTCATTCCGACTCGTGGATCAGATCCACCACAAGCGACTGCAGGACCATACGCACACCCAATATGTGCAGGAAGTATGTCTGTAGCGCGACTACATGACCATACTCCTGGTTGCCCTGCAACACGTATTCCTGCACGTCGAATCAAGTAACCAGAAGAACCAAATACATGTGGTGGGAGGTATGTCCACTCCTCGAGCCGATTGGTTACTAGGCTTACCGCTTACCATATTTCGCCGTATGTGGCTAGTACTTTCAAACGCTTAACCACCGCTACCACACACTGCGACCTTATCAATTTCATCAACACATACGGGGTATCATCTCAACCATGATACCTCTCACGAGTCCCGTCCGTCATCCTTATAGTAATTACAGGAATGTAAACATTACAACTCCTAAATCGTGCGAGTGACAGGAAATCACCCGACTTCTACCGGTCCTATTAGCATAGCGGTCATTCGAACTCAAGTGCTAATATTCAAGATATTGGTTCCTAGGAAAATGCAACTAGGGTTTCACATACAACTCCTAAGAACTTAATGCATAGAGATATATATAAATAGTATAAGTTGCAGTGTAGACAAAGTAGGGGTTATGTCCGGGGCTTGCCTTTACTGGTGGGGCTGAAGTCAGGGATGTTAGTATTATTATCTTCCGAACTTTGGTTCGGGGCTTCCGATAATCCCTTGGTGACGTTCCCTTGGTCTTCAGAAATATCCTCCGCAGACTCCTGGGAGATCTTATAGGTACCATTTGCAGAAGTAGTCGTATCTACATGCAATGCAACATTACATTCAAAGTGTGCACATAAAGTTATTTTACTTCATGATAAAGTTGCAATCCAACACTCATTCAACATATCACTCATATAAAAATCAAAAAGATTTGCAACTAAACTTGGATAGAGCTTTAGGTGGACAACCAATTAAAATCGGCTATTCATTGAAGACTACAACAGAGTCGATTGGAAACAGCAAGGGTTCAGCTGATAGAATTGGTAAAGAGGGGAGCTATCTATACAATTTTAGGAAATCTGCTGATTTGTGTTTGGAAGAGAAATCGGCAGGAGCAATCTCTGTATATGAGTAGAAAAGATTAGCCGATTTGGGTTCATTCGAGGTTAAATCGGCTGATATAGAGAGGAACGCTGAAAGTACAGTACTCCAAGGATAGAATAAGGAAGGATCTTGCCGATTGGATTATCAGCATGTTTCTGGTCTATCTAACTGGTTGGTGCATTGGTCTTGGTCTTAACCAATGAGGATGCATCAGGTCTAGCCGATCGATGTGCTTTGGTCGTGCCTAACAGAGGCGTGTCTACTGTGTTAACTTACTGATCTAGGGTTGTGTATTTTGGCCTGTGTCTTGGCGTATTCAGCCGATTGGCGGGGTCAGCTGTGTAGCTGGCTTTCATCCTTAATGTTTTCCTATATCTACTGGGGCATATCAGCCGTGTAGCTGATTGTTCTACTTTGCACTGATTGCCTAACTAAGATGCGCTTAAGTGTTATCCTAGGTAACTAGGTGTGGTTGTATCGGCTTGATTACATCAGCACAATAATTGAGTGACGTACAGCCGATGGGGTTATCTAAGTTAGACCTGTTACAAGAACTAGGTGGAACAAAACACTAATATCAGACTAGGCTGATGAGACCACAAGTGCGGAATTAGACTAAAGAGGATGTGGCTGATGGGTTTGTGCCGATGGGGATATGTTCTACAGATGTGCAGCCGATTGGAGTGTGGTTGAGGGTATGTGACCGATAGATATATAGCCGATTTCCTAGCTGATAAATCGGCTGATAGAAGTGTGCGGATAAGGATGGAAAAATTAAGGATTGATCAGCCATATTTGACCGATATGGAAAACAACTAGAATCGGCTTGGATCGGCCGATAGCAAGTACTCTAAAATCGTGTGTGCATCTCCGATACATCGACTATGTGCAGCCGATGTAGGACAGAACAAAAGAATTGTATTGGCACTAGCCGATATTAGAAAGATAACAACCGTATCGGCTAACCAGCCGATGGTAGAAGCATATCAAAAGAATTGCATCGGCTGACAGCCGCTACAAAGAAACATCATAAACTCGATTGAAACGGACGCTTAGCGGCTGAGCTGATAGCCGACGCTGAAGCATAGCTGTAGAGATGTATTAACTAAGCAGCAGATACACATGAACTAATAAGGATCTTTATACGAAAAGGGCCTTAAGGAGACTGCAATCAAAACAAGGATAACGTCTTGATGGCAGGGACATGAGCACTCGTGTGAAAGATTAACTAAATATCACACATCTCCACTTGAGACATACATCCTATGATTTACCTTTCAGTTACAACACATGCATATAACATAAGGTACAAATAAAGCACTCATTCCTTAATATTTAATCTAGACCACAAATCAAAGACTTTCAGCTCAAGATCACAACATAAAACTTGTAGATTTTGACCTAAGGATTCAAACAAAACTGGTTTTGTATTTTTATGAATTTTCTACGAATTTCTATGGAATGTAGAAGTTCACTGATTTGAAATAAAGAAAGCTCTCGAAATTTTACAGAGAACACCCCAGAACTTTCTAAATTGAAGCAATTAAGTCTCTGGTCGGGGAAAACAGAGAATAGGAAGAAGACGACAACGTTCCGGCAAAGGGGTCGCCGGCATTAGGAAGATTCAGTGGGTCAGGGCAAACCTTGGGGTAGCCTTGATTGTGGAGGAGAACGGGCGGAAAGTGAATTCCCGCGGTGAACAGGATCGGCGGTGAGAAGCGCTCGATGGTGACGAGGTTCCGGTACGGAAAGGATAGTGAGGTGGGACTGGAGAGGTTCATCGGGTGACGAAGAAGCTTGTCGGGGATTGTAGTGGGTGGAGGATGGCCGGAGGGGTATTCCTCACGGTGACCCGTGGTGACAGCGGTCGGCTTTGCCACGGCGATGATGTTTCGGCAAAGGGGTTCGAAGAGGCTCGATAAGGGGGTCCAGGAGCTTCCTTGAGGTGTTGTGGTCTTGCTCGGGTGATCGACGAGGAATAGGAGTTGTAGGACATCATGGATTTATGGGAGGAGACGATGGGGCCGGATTGGTTTGCTATGCTGACTCCTCCACGAACCTCAGGGTTCTCCTACTGACGGGCTAAGCGTCCTCTGCTCACGCGCGTGTGCTGCAGAAACACGGTCGGCACACCCGCGTAGTCTCCTGCAGGACCGCCGCGCCTGGTCGCATCTCCTGTGCGCCGCTCCCGCTCTGCTCCCGCACCAACGGCCCCCAGCCTGCATGCGCGTGGTCTGTTGCCTTGCACGCGCACTCACCTGCGGAATCGAGCCGAGCCGGCCACCGGTAGAACACTCCCGCTCGCACTCGCGGACGCGCCAGTCCAGTTCCGCCCGAACATCCGGGTCCTGCAACTCCGCCGTCCTCTCCACCTGCTGCGACGCCACAAGGGCCGAGGTCCGGCCGCATCGGGCCACCTCCTGTGCTTGACCTCACCGCCACCCCTAGCTCGTAGGGGAGGAGACCCTGGACGCCATGCTGCTTGCAGATAAGCTGCTGCCGAACCCGCCTCTACTGCTGCTCTGCTCTCTGCTACTCCTCCTCCTCCTGCTGCCGGACCCGCGCTCGCCCCGGCCGTGCCGCGCCGCACCTGCGCACGCCCGAGCCGCGTGCGCCCTTGGCCCACGCCAAATCACACCCGCGGCGCGCACCGGGCCACCTCCAGGTCCTCCACGCGTGCCTGCACGCTCCAGTGCCACCGGCCCCGAGCTGCCGCGCCTCCACGCACGCCTGCGCTGCCCGCTCCAGCGCCTGCGCCACGCCCGCTCCCGCGCCTGGGGAAGAAGCGCCCTAGGCGCCGCCGCTTCCGCCCAAGCCCGGCGCAGAGGGAGGGAGACAGGGGGAAGCCCCCAGAAGAAGCGCCGCCGGTGGAACGGAAGAGATGCCAGAGAGAAGAAAAACAGAGAGGAGAAGGAGAAATAGGACTTCCCAAGGACTTATGCGCAAATTTAGAAAATTGCAGGGGCCACTTGGTAAAATAAAATTTCTCATTAATCTAAAACCCTAATGAAGAAATGCCCAAAACGAAAGTTGGAGAGTTTTAGGACCTAAAGAGTGTAATTTCATAACATTTAGGACCTAAATGCAAGCATTTATGACACGTCATGATGACGGGATAGACACGTCATAATGATTGGATAGACATGTCATGATGACTTGCACCTTTTACACTTTAGCCTTGAGTAACTTTGAAAGTTACTTTTGTAATTCAACTACTTGCATAAAAGGACTTGTACTTTTATAAAATTACATAAACATCCTTATTTTGAAATTACCTCCCATCCAAAAATATTTTGCAAAAATAACCCTAGTTTTTCCATAATTACAAAAATACCCTTTTTACTTGCACTTTAAATTTTCAAAAACTTCACATAAACATACACAAGCTTTATACTAACAAGCATATACTTTACACTAACAAATTATGTGCCTAGCTTACAGGTACTTGAACTGTCACATAACCCGATCCTACAAAAGAAGCGGGATTACTGTAGCAATTGACCCGCTCCTGTAAATTCCTTTTTAGGGGCAGGTGATGGCGTCACCCACACCTAAAAAGGCATTTCCAGGGGCGGTCAATTGCTATAATAACCCCGATGGCGTCACCCACCCCTAAAAAGAGCATTTCCACGGGCGGGTGATGCCCTAACTCGCCCCTAGAAATGGGGTTCATTTTCAGTGGTGCGTGATACCATCACCCGCCCCTGAATGCCTGATAAAAATCTGGGTGCCACCTTCTTCCTCCTCCCGACAGCCCATTGCTTGCTCGGGGGAGCTACTGCCCAAAAATTCATGAAAAGAAAAAAAAGGAAGGGAAGGTTTTAAACTTGATTTCCTTCAAATTAGGGGCTGTAGGAGGTAAATTGATGCTAATTCATATCTTTTCTAAGCTTTTTTGTTTAATTTTAAGGTTCAAATGGAGCTCTCTTTGCCTCTAGCTAGATCTAGATGTCCATGGTGTGGATTTGCCATCTAAGGCTCCATTTGCCTCAAACTTTTGGATGAAGTTATGTTATTTTAGTAGGAGAACAAGATTATGTAATCATTTGGACTCAATATTTATGTTTTAGCCTCTTTCCTAAGTAACTAATTTCGTAGATCCATGGAGGAGAGAGAACAAGATTTGATTTTTTTTCTATATGTACACATGGTGATAGCTTTTTTTCCCAAGATTTAGTGGTACAATAATAGGTTGGGGTTTGATCTTTTTTAGTTAGTACATGTTAAATTGACTTTTTTTAATATCTACACATATACAAAAGTATATATGTATATATCATTTCTTTACAAAATTATTGAAGAGATTGTGTCAATCCATTTAAATTATTTGTTACTGTTCAGAGATGAACATAACATGGATGTACAAAGCATGACGGACAGAGGCCTATTTCCTTGGAGAACTTAATAAATTCATTCAAGCTGGGGAAAACCATGCAAGAACTAAGAAGGCACAGAGAATACCTTGCCGATGAAGAACCTGCAAGAATATAAGAGTATTCAGTGAAATAACTACAATCAGATCACATAGGTTGGTGGGTGGTTTTGTTGAGAGTTATATGATCTGGATGTATCATGGCGAGAAAGTACTCCCTCCGACGCAGAATCCACTCAACAAAATCATAGAAGACATCGAGTTTGATAGATTGTTTGATGCTTATGATGATTTTGACACTACAACAAAACATGCATGTAGAGACACTATTTTTAGCTTCTAGAGATATTTTATGTTGTCTCTACGTAATCGTAGAGTCATTTTTCACTATGTCGTAGAGATGCGACTACAACTAGTGTCTCTTTGATAGAAGAGACACTTTGTTAATTGTCTCTATATTCTATAAGACAACTTGTAATGACACACTATTATGTCTCTACCCTCTAGGTGCACTAATAAATATTAAAAAAACATGATAATACTTGAGTGATGGAGCTTCGAACTCAAGACCTCACACCATATTGCATAATCCTTAGTTTTCTAGCCATCTCAACCTTACAGCAATTGTTACACATATAATTAGTATAATTCTTATGAGTATTCCATAATGCGCCTCAATGATCTAAATAGTGTCTCAAGATATTAAAAGGAATGACTCCAACTATGCCTCTGTGAGGCTATGGTCAAAAATTAAAGTGTCCTGACTTGCCCCTAATAATTTGTATTGACATTTTATGAAGTAACTTAAACAATGTCTCTATGATTTAAAATGCCTCAAATAGTGTCTCAATACATGTGACGCTTTCTAAAGTGCCACAAAAAGTTTCTTTACAATACATTGTGACATATTTGTAAAGATAAATTATAAAATGTCTATACAAAAGTGTCTCTATATTAGATTTGTGTTGTAGTATGATGAGGGTGGCAGCGATGATGATGGTGTTGGTCGATGCTATGGTGGGTGTGGGTGTCGATGAGGGGCACATCGATGGTGGTAGTGATGATAGTACTGAGGACGAACTTGATGATGGTGATTTCCTGAGCCAGTTGTTGCATCACACCAAAGCGAAGCTATTGGTTGGTAGTGCAAAGGGGTTAGCAAATTTCGAGACGTTGAAATAATCAGCGGAGGAAAATATATACGAGCAATCAAAGAGATGTCCAAAACACTAGACCATGCTTTGTTTCATACTTGAGTTGACCTAAAGGCTAAGCATAGTTGGTCAGACAGTAGTTTCAATGATCTCCTATGTATGTTGGCTTGGTTGCTTCCAAATCCAAATAAAGTGCTCGCCAATACCTATCGAGCAAAGAAGCTTGTCAGTCCGTTTACGATGGGTGTGGAAAGAATTTATGCATGTTCAAATCATTATATTTTATATCATGGGGATACTTTCAAAGATGTGGAAAAATGGCCTGTATATTTTGCAAGTCGATACAAAAATAATGCCGGTTATTATGGTGGCGACAATCGAGGTCCAGCCGATGGGAATAAATTAAAAGAGAAAGGGTGCAAGGACTAGTGTTGCCTCTGTTGAGCCAGTAGACACTACTTTATGCATCTGTGAGAAGCAGAGCAGAATTCCTGGCATGGTTGTGTGCTACCTCCCAGTTGCTGACCGCCTGAGGCATTTCATCTCCAACCCAAAGGATGCTGAACTGATGTGGTGGTGGGATTCGAATAAGCACAAGAAGGACAACTGAAAGCTTGAACATCCAGCTAATGCTCACCAATGAAAGAAGTTAGATGAGCAGTACTATCTGGAATTTGGAAAGGACCCGAGGAATGTTTGGTTTGCATTGAGTTCGGATGGAATGAATCCATTTGGTGATAGGACTAGCACTCACAGCTCATGGCCACTGATATTGACGATGTACAACCTACGTATATGGTTGTTTCAGAAGAGAAAATATCTTTTGCTATCCATCCTTATACAAGGCTCCAAGCATCCTGACATCGATATAGATATTTTTCTTGAGCCTCTGATGCAAGAGATGGAAACTCTATGGAAGGAGGGTATCGATATCGTTGATGGTTTTTACACGGCAGCCCTTTAATCTAAGAGCCATTATCTTCGTCAACATTCATGATTACCAGGGTTTGTTTGCACTTTTGGGACAGATCAAAGGTAGAACGGGATGCACGGTCTGCATGGATGACACTGTATTGTCTTTTTTGGAAGTTTCTAGAAAGGTAGTTTACCTTTGGTACATGCACTTCTTTGTGCAAGGACATCATACCGAAGTAAGAAGTTCCACAATTTTTTTGATGGAAGCCTAAATTACAATCTGCTCCAGTAAAATGAGACAGACACTATGTTTTTGAAATAGTTAGGACCATCTAGGTCATTTATGGGAAGATGCTGAAAGATGGGAAGAAAAGAAACAGAGATAAGACACCTATCAAGGGCGTACCATTCAAGAAATAGACCATCTAGGCATATCTTAAGGTCCTCCATGTAATCGATGGTATGCACCTAAAGAAGAATGTGTTTGGTAACACATTTGGGCTCCTTCTAGAGACATCAGCCAAGACAAAGGATACCTTGAAGTCACATTAAGACTTGGTAGCCATGAAGATAAGAGAAGATCTTCACCTTATGGATAATGGGAATGGAATATATGAACTTCCCCCGGCTAGCTACAACTTGACACATGGTGAGAAGAAGGCAATGTGCGAGAGTTTACGGGGGATCAGAGTCCCAAGTCATTTCTCCAATCCAACATAAGGAAACTAGTCTCAATGAAAGACCTCTCGCTACACGGATAAAACTATCACGATTGTCATGTGTTGCTAACAGTGTTGAAAGGACTGACACTAGGCCTAGAGGGGGGGCGGGTGAATAGGCCTTGTTCAAATTTTACTGAAAACCTTGGCAGAAAAACGTCAGCGGCCGGATGATCCAGCACAAGGTCGGATTTTCCGGGGTTCGGATGATCTGGCCTAAGGTCGGATCTTCCTGCCGGGAGAAAATAACCAACAACTAAATTCAAAATATACTTAACTTTTGACAATTCCCTTTGAATACAAAGTTGGTAAAACGTATTGCAAAGCCTATGCAAGAATCCAATGTACGAGATCTACACCTATCTAGTAGATCGGGTTGAAACAAGCTCAAGAACGATATGAACAACAATAAGTAAATGGAGACACAAGATTTAATCCGAAGTTCACTCCACAAAGGAGCTACGTCGCCGTTGAGATGCTCACAAAGAGCCGGGCTGTCACTAGCCCTAAGTCTCTCACAATCAACCACAAAGGAGGACTGAGTTACTTACTATTGATCTCACAAAGAGATGGGTAATACAAACTTCCAGGAGCTCAAACCATAAAGGAATGGGAGCTTACCGGCACCTCTAATTCTAGGAGCAGTGATCCAAGAGTAACAAACGCAAATCGACGAATCAAAGGATGCTTCAAGTGCTTCTTGAGATGAACAAGTGAAAGCCCACGAAGTGCTCTCTTCCCACACCCCAAATCTCACTCCCTCTCAATCCCTAGGTGAATCCTTGCAAGAATCAAGCTCTTGGATTGAGGGGAGGGTTGAATTGAATGCTGTGGAGGTGTGTTAGGTCGTGGGAAGCAGCAGCAATGAATAAGGGGGTGAAAGGGTATAAATACCCCACCACCTCAGGTGACCGTTATATGTATTTCTGAGGGGTACCGGATCATCCGGCCTAGAGTCGGATCATCCGACCCAGCACTCACTTTAAGCATGAAAAGCTCTCCAGAATTCTCAGGGCCGGATCATCCGGACCCAAGGTTCCGGATCATCCGACAGATGACAGAAAGTTTTAGGCTTAGAGGCCGGATCATCCGGCCTACGGCCGGATCATCCAACCCTGGTCAGAGGGGAACGGCCAGGTAGATCGGATCATCCGGCCTGGGGCAGAGGAAATTTGCTGGCAGGCCGGATCATCCGACCCAGATGAATTTAGAAGGTAGATTTTGTCAAGAAAGAATTTCATCTCAAACTGAAGCACTTTGACAACCTGGATCAATCGACAGCATCCCCCTTTATAGTACGGTGGTCCTATACTCAAATTCAAAATGAAAAATCTAAATTAAATCACCAGTGAACTCCACCACCATACACATTTGAATTGAAGATCTTCTTTTTATCTTCTTCTCAATTCTTTCATTTTAATCCTGCACACAACTTCATCAAAGCATCATATCCCAAATTGTGATCGTCAAGAATCACCAAAATCAATTATGGGCCTAGATGCACTTTCAATCTCCCCCTTTTTGGTGATTGATAACAATACCAATTTGGGCTCATAAGGAAGGAATAAAATTCATGAATTGTAAACAACAAAATGGAAGAGCTCCCCCTAAATATGTGCATGAACAACTCAAAGTGGTCTCAAATACCAATGCACATATTTAGGTGAACTCCCCCCAATATTTTGCATAGAAGTGCTCAAGTGTGATGAAAATAACCGTGATGCATATGACAAGATATCTAAATCAACAAAGTGACAAATAACATTACATCATCCACACGCATCAAGCTAATAAAAATCAAGTTCATCATCACACTAGCAAATAAGTCTTACAAATTATCAAATAAAAGTTCACAAAGTTCACGATCACCAAACAAGACACCAATACATAGTTCTTACATGTCTAAAGATAAAGTTCGATAAGACATAAATTAAGATAGAATGATGACAATGGCACCCAAATATCACTCCCCCTTTGGCAGCAAGCACCAAAAAGGAAGCAGTTCAACAGCTCACTCGGACTCGGTCTCGTCATCGCCGTCGTCTTCCTCTTCCTCTTCATCACTGTTGGCTTGACCCCCTTGGAAAGGCATCTCTTGTCCTCCATAGTCAAGCTCAACATCATCACCAAATTGATACTCTTGAGGAACATAATCATCCCAAGGATTGTAGATGGGTGGTGGAGAAGGAAAGTCTCGAGGCTCACGAACGGGAGAATGAGGAATGTCAACTTTGGCCATGAGCTCCTTTTGCCTCCTTTCTATCTTGAGGAGTTCCTCATCCATATATCTTCTATGTTCTCACATTTCATGTGCATTTTGGCGACACATATTGAAGCAAGCAAAAATGCCTTGAGCAATAAAGGATAACTTGCCTTGCTTGGACATGGAAGCCTTGCGCCGGCGAGAAGTAGATGGTGCCGTAGAAGAAGGAGGAGCAGCTCGCGAAGATGATGCACCGGGAGTGAAGTTTGAAGCATAGGCACCCGGAAAGGGTCCAGAAGCAGGAATCCCCGTGCCATGACCGGCAATATGAAGAGTCTATTCGATCTTTCCTTTGTTTGACCGATAGGCCATGTGAATGGTGTTGTGCACTATGCACTAGATGAATCAGATGAACAAGCAATGATCTCATGCCAAATAAACTCCATGACAGCAAACTTAGGACGATCGGGGGCCATTTGAGCTAGTAGGTTCTTGGCTCGAGAGGATATTTTATCCGAGTCACCACCTCTAGGAGTGAGAGTGAACCTAAAGAGAGTGTTGAGCATCTTGTAATAAGGAGTGAGCCCCTTGATTTGCCCATACACAATGTCTCCATAAGCTCTATCATACATGAAGTGCATCTTGGAGGGCTCAAGTTCATTACCTTCATGCAAGTCAACCTTGGAGTTGTCACGACCCACAATGTAGACACCCCCATAAACTGTAGAGTCTCCAGTGTTACCAAATAAAATACTAAACTGAGCCATGTTGTATCTGAAACGCTTTCCTCCGATTGACCAATGAATAGTTTGCTCATCTTGCTCAAAAAATAGTGTGGCATAGAATTGAGCCACAACCTCTTCATTCCAATCACATCTGAAGCTCATGTTCTCCATAAGATCCATCTCACTGCAGTGATCATACACGGCGTCAACCACTTCCTTAACCGGTGACGACAACCTCTTCAAGTGATCCCAATCAATCCACCTCATCTCAGTGGTAACGTGCTTCTTGGTCATGATAACTGATTCATACCAATCAGCTTGATGAGGAAACCAAAAGCGAACATCTCCAAAAAAACTGCGCTCAACATGTCTAGGATCTTCACTATATCGAAGTGTTGAGATAGAGTTGCCACCCCTCTTGTAATTCACCATTGAGGGATCATGGGGGCCACGAGTTGGACGCATGATGCTAACAACCATGGTTTCAAGATATGAAAGATCAATAGCATCATCATACTCATCTGTTGGATGGCTAATGCTTGCTTGCTTCATTCTGGGACGACCGCTAGAACTTCCTACAGTCGTCGAGCCTCTCCCTTGAGGAATTGGTGCACCACGTCCTTTTACGTTCCTCGGAGAGGCGGTATTCTTTCTTATCTTTTCTTTAATGTACACGTCTCCATCGGAACCAATTTCATACTCCGTTGATTCGGAGTCGGTGGGAGGACCCTTCTTCTTTGTCACCTTTTCCCTCACCATCTAGATCAAAAGATTAACAAGAATTTAGGATATGGATCGAGAGAACGATATGAATTCATGAGCTTGTTGTGCATCTCAGGGCAGGACGGATGATCTGACCCTGGGTCGGATGATCCGGGGGCCGGATCATCCGGCACACCATCGGGTCATCCGGCCCTGCTCGGGGATGAACTCCAAATTCATGAATCCGAGAAACTAGCCCACCAAAATGTATGAAACTTTAGGCATGATCTCTAGATGGGTAAAGAAGATGATTCACTGGAGAAAATCGCCTAAGACATCCTACATTGAGAGATCGGGGCGAGAGGATTTTGAAAGAAATACCTTCGAGTTTCCCGCGTGATTTGAAACAAAGTTCCACAGTAATGCCGGATCTTCCGATGCGGAGGAAGCAAGGCACAAGAGGGCATGAAGAAGTCTTGGTTGGGTCGAAAAATCACCGCACAAGATTTGGAGAGAAAAAGGAGCTGGCGGATGAAAGAAATATGAGGCCTAGGGTTCCAAACCGTCGGTTCCTTATATAGGTGAAGTGCCAGGGCCGGATCATCCGGTGAAGGGCCGGATGATCCGACAGCTGACAGAGGTAAACAACTGGAGAGGCTGGATCATCCGGTGTAGAGCCGGATGATCCGGTACATAACAGAGACAACCCGGATGAAGGGGCCGGATCATCCGGTATAGGGTCGGATGATCCGACGGTCGACAGAAGTAGAGAGTCGGATGATCCGGTGGATGGCCGGATGATCCGATTTCTACCAGAGATAAAAGCCTAGGTGATGTTGTTTTGAGAAATTTGATCCAAAGAAGATGATTGGAAGTATGGACATATAAGACCCTTGACTTAAAATGATCAGCCACATTCATCATTACATAACTATGATCATTTGAGCCAAGGAAAGATCCAAAGATCTCAACACCAAAGATTTTTGAAAAACTCACACAAAAGAATTTTTCTTAGTCTAAGCATCAATACAAGGTGTATACAACAAGTCAAGCCACGGTACGAGAGTCCAAGATATTTAGCTCACTCCTCAAAGAACAAAACCTTTGCTAATCGAGAGGCTTTGTGAAGATATCGGCTAGTTGTTTTTCGGTTCCTACATGACTTAGTGCGATATCTCCTTTGGCTTCATGATCTCTAAGGAAATGGTGTCTTATGTCAATATATTTGGTTCTTGAGTGTTGGACCAGCTTGTTGGCTAGTTTAATGGCACTCTCATTGTCACACAAGAGTGGAATCTTTTTTTTACTCACAACCGAAATCACTCAAGGTTTGCCTCATCCAAAGCAGTTGAGCACAACAAGCACCGGTTGCAACATACTCGGCTTCGGCGGTGGATAGCGCAATGGAATTTTGTTTCTTAGAACTCCAAGACACCAAGGACCGACCAAGAAATTGGCAAGTCCCTATTGTACTCTTTCGATCTACCTTGCAACCGGCATAATCCGAATCGGAGTAGTCAAGTAGGTCAAAAGTGGAGCCCTTGGGATACCATAAGCCAAGGTTTGGAGTATGCACTAAATATCTAAAGATTCTCTTAACAGCTACTAAATGACATTTCTTAGGATTGGCTTGAAATCTTGCACACATGCACATACTAAGCATAATATCCGGCCTAGATGCACAAAGGTAAAGAAGAGATCCAATCATCGAGCGATATACCTTTTGATTGACCGGTTTTCCATCTTCATTGAGATCAAGATGTCCATTTACAGCCATAGGAGTCTTGATAGGCTTAGCATTTGTCATGTCAAACTTTTTGAGCATATCACTTGTATACTTCGTTTGACATAAGAAAGTTCCGTGCTTCAATTGCTTGATTTGAAAACCAAGAAAGAACTTCAATTCACCCATCATGGACATCTTAAACCTCTTTGTCATGATCCTACTAAATTCTTCACAAAACTTCTTATTAGTAGAACCAAAGATAATATCATCAATATAAATTTGGCAAACAAATAAGTCCTTGTCTACTTTTTGAATAAATAGAGTAGAATCAGCTTCGCTCATTTTAAAGCCATTCTTAAGAAGAAATTCCTTAAGGCATTCATACCATGCTCCTGGAGCTTGCTTGAACCCATAGAGCGCCTTATGGAGCTTGTACACATAATCAGGAAATTGAGGATCTTCAAAGCCCGGAGGTTGCTCTACATATACCAACTCGGAGAGAGGTCCATTTAGGAATGCACTCTTCACATCCATTTGATATAGCTTGAAGTCATGATGGGCGGCATAAGCTAGAAGAATACGAATGGACTCAAGCCTAGCCACCGGAGCATAAGTCTCACCAAAGCCTAGACCTTCAATTTGAGTAAAACCTTTAGCAACCAATCTAGCCTTGTTTCTTGTGACAATGCCATGCTCATCTTGCTTGTTCCGGAAAACCCACTTTGTACCAATTACATTTTGCTTGGGCCTTGGAACCAACTCCCAAACTTCATTTCTTGTAAAGTTATTCAGCTCTTCTTGCATTGCAATGACCCAATCCGCATCACCAAGAGCATCTTCTACCTTAAGAGGTTCCAAAGAGGAAACAAACGAGTAACATGCACAAAAATTTATTAAATGTGAACGAGTAGTTACCCCTCTTCGAATACTCCCAAGGATATTATCAACGGGATGATCCCGTTGAATACTTTGATGAACTCTTGGGTGAGGGAATATTGATTGGCGTTGAATAGGCTCATCATCATCGCCCTCATCATGAGGACCATCAACTTGAGCCTCTTCACCACTAGCTCCCCCTAGATCATTGCCACGATCATGATCGTCACCATGAGCTTGATCTTGATCTTGAGAAGAACTTGGTGGTTCGACTCTTGTTGATGATGATGAATTAAAATTAGGACAAATATTCGAAGCTTGGATTTCCGCTTGCTCTTCTTCTTGATCTTCATGAGGTCTTACTTCTCCTAGACCCATCTTCAGGATGGATTGCTTTGGAGGCTCTTCATTACCTAGTCAAGGTCATTTTCAACTTGCTCTACTTGAGAACCGTTTGATTCATCAAATTTCACATCTACCGTGACCTCAACACACCCGGAAGTTTTGTTGAAGACACGATAGGCATGTTCGTTAGTACCATAACCAAGTAGAAAACCTTCATCGGCCTGAGGTGCAAACTTAGAACTTTTGGTTTTCTTGTTAAGAATATAACACATGCAACCAAAGACTCTAAAGTAATGCACCTTTGGCTTGTTACCGGTGAGGATCTCATATGGAGTCTTGCCCAAGTACTTTTGAAGATAGAGACGATTCACGGCATGGCAAGCCGTATTAATTGCTTCGGCCCAAAATGAATCCGGAGTCTTGTATTCATCAAGCATAGTTCTAGCCATCTCAATAAGAGTTCTATTCTTCCTTTCAACAATGCCATTTTGTTGAGGAGTATAAGGAGCTGAGAGCTCATGCTTGATCCCTTCTTCATCAAGATATTCCTCCACATTGAGATTCCGAAGCTCCGAACCATTATCACTTCTAATATTCTTAATCTTCAATTCAAACTCATTTTGTGCTCTTCTAATGAATTTTTTGATAACTCTTTGAGCTTCACTTTTATCTTGCAAGAAGTATACCCAAGTGTATCTAGAGAAGTCATCCACAATCACAAGACCATACTTATTCCCACCAATACTAACATAAGCAATTGGACCAAATAAATCCATATGAAGTAGTTTCAAAGGTCTTGAACTAGTCAATATGTTCTTGGGTGCATGAGGAGTACCAACTTGTTTCCCGGCTTGGCAAGCACTACATAACCTGTCTTTCTCAAAAGTAACATTGTTAGTCCTAGGATGTGCTCACCCTTTTGAAGTTTGGCCAAGTTCCTCATGCCAACATGGGCAAGCCGGCGATGCCAAAGCCAACCCAAGTTAGATTTTGCCACTAAAAATGTCTTAGGTTCCACTTTAGTAGTTGTGAAATCAACTAAATAAACTTTTCCCTTTAATCGACCTGTAAAAGCAATAGAGAAATCCTCCCTTCTCAAGGTGGTCACACCCTTATTAGTAAAGAGACAATTGTAGCCTTTCTCACAAATTTGTGAAACGGACAACAAATTGTACCCCAAAGTATCAACTAAATAAACATTAGTAAGTGATGAATCTTTTGAGATAGGGATATCACCTTGACCAACAACATCACCATAATTATTATAGCCAAACATGATTCTCTCAATAGGCGAGTCATATTCTTCAAGATTAGTAAATATTTTCTTCTCTCTGGTCATATGGTTTGAACAACCGCTATCTAGCAACCATGTAGGACCACCAGAGGAATATGCCTACAAAACAAATCAAATCTTGATTTTAGGTACCCAAGTGAGGTTGGGTCCTTGAGAGTTAGACCGAGACATCTTGGGCACCCAAACACTTCTCATCATTTTCTTAGCATGAGCGCCAACATAATTGACCACCATCTTCCCATTTTGATCCCACATGACCGTGTAATCAATTGTGTAGTTGGAAGATGGTTTGCGCTCAGATCTTCTCTTTTTCCTTGAGATTGGTTGATTCCTTGGCAACCTTGCTAAGAGTCTTAACCAAGAGCTTTGCTTCAATGTTGTTCACCCTTGAGACACCATGAGCAATGTTCATCAACTCTCCAAGATTAGTGCCTCTCTTGAACAAGGGCACCTCATATCCATTTATTTTTCTTGTGCCATTTGACCTTCCACCTCGTGGGAATCTGAGTCCATCCTTAATACTAGGATATCTCTCGGCCTTATATTCCGGATGTGACTTGTACACTCTTACCTTTGGCTTTACTCATGTCAACCAACACTTTCAAATCCCTAATTTGAGCATCTTTCGCTTAGACTTTTTCTTCTAGCTTAATAAGGTTAGTTACACAAGATTTGATATCAATTGAATAACATCTAGAGCAACCTTCACTAGTCGAGACATTTGGATCATGAGTTGTTTTCGAGTTGGTTTTGGCATTTTCCAAAAGAGTGTCAAAGTTAGCTTCAAGATCTTTATATTTGACCTCTAGGCTTGAATGCCTTTCTTGAAGCTCACTATGTTCATTCTTTAGAATAACAAAAGAGTCATTAATTAAAAATGATTCCTTAGACATCCTCTTAAGTGAGTCATTAGCACTTGACAAGTCAAGTGTCAATTTATCAACCTTCACCTTTTCCTCAACTAGAGTTTTCTTAAGGGCAAGGTTTCTTTCCTTTTCAAGGATAAGCAAGTCTTCTTGCCTCTCGAGAGTCTCTTTTCTCTTTTCTAACTTCTCCATTAGTTTTTTAATTTGTTTATAGCCCTTTTTGCTAAACTCATTTATCATGTTTCTTTCTAGTTCGGCCTCCTCTTCATCTAGGTTATTTTCTATGTCACTAGATGTTAAGGGAGTAGATGATGGAGGAGCGGAAGCATTTAATACCTTGGTCCCTTGAGCCATAAGGCAAATGGAAAATTCATCATCACTTTCGGAGTAGTTGTTGAAGAGTATTTGAGTTGGTGTAGGGGCTTGAATAGCAAGAGTTGCTACTTCTTCTTTGTCGGAGTCATCACTTGACTCCCAACCTTCACCAACATGAGCATTGCCATGTTTCTTCTTGTATTCCTTACTCTTCTCCTTGTACTTCTTCTTTGGTGAACCGGCTTTATCATGATACTTGTCTTTTGACTTATTGTCCTCCTTGTCATTTTTCTTGTGAGGACAATCGGCGATGTAGTGACCTTTCTCACCGCACTCATAACATCTTCTTTGGTGAACCGGCTTCTTGTCACCTCTTCTCTTCATGAACTTCTTGAAGTTCTTCACCATCATGGCAGTCTCTTCATCGGTGCTATCATTGTCACTTGAATCTTCCTTCTTCTTTGACTTTGAGGTCTTCTCTTTTGATTCTTTCATCTTGCTTGGTTCGGCCTTTAAAGCAATTGCCTTGACTTCACTTTGTTCAATTGACTTGGACACATCCAAGTTGTTCATCTCATGGAATTGCAACTTGTTGAACAACTCCATGGGTAGAATATGCTTAAATTTTCTTTTGTCTCTAATCATGGTTGCAAGCATTGGATTCTTCGGAGCATATGCTCTAAGCATTTTCTTGGTGACTTTGTGCTCATCCCAATCCTTATTACCAAGCATCCTTATCTCGGTCACAAGAAGTTTCAAGCGATCATGCATTTCTTTAAGACTTTCATCCTTCTTCATGACAAAGGATTCAAGTTCCCCTCAAAGAACATCCATCTTTCCCTCCTTGACCACATCCGTTCCTTCATGAGACAATTGGAGTGTATCCCAAATGTCATTTGCAATTTCAAGCCCTCTTATCTTGTTGTATTCATATGACTTCCAGCCCGACTCCAGAGGAACAAATCCTGGACCCAGCCGAGAATGCTCCAGATTGGCCAGCCGAAATTTCCCCTGCGAGTTCCTTTTTATTTGATTGAGCGAACGAGTTTGAGTTCCATGTCGTCCAGTCGAGCTTATTTCTCTTTCAGGCCAGAAGTGTCCTTCTCCGAACTAAACTGCTGAATTCAATCATGTCAATGCAATTGCGAGTTTGAGCTTCGAAGAACCATCAGGGCTTGAGCATTTCGGAAGAAGTCATGTTCTTACTCTTTTGTGTGAGGGGGTTGGCGTTAATGTCCACACCTACAACCACAATAGTCCATAGAGAGGGATGAAGACCATATAAGTATATTTTCATATCATCGCTCCAACGAGCATAGTCACTCCCATCAAAGTGAGGAACTTTTCCCATTGGAACCAATGTAAAAGCAAGGTTAGCGGGATCAAGAGTTTTATGAGAGGAAGAAGTCTCATATGAATGAGACACCGCATGAAGTCATGCAAAAATTTCTTTCTACTTCAACTTCTTTTTGAGAAGCTTTTGTGCTTTCTTCTCGGCTTGTTCGGCAATTTTCTTTCTTATCTTCTCACTTCGTTTCTTCTTTTTCTCTTATTCCTCCAAGCTCTCATCAACATCGCTTATAGCGAAGTCGTCATCATCATTTGAGCATGATTCCACAACCACATGTTCTTTCGCGGAGGATGCACCAATACCGGAGTTATCATCGATCCCGGCCATAGTGTGTTTCCCTTAGCGGTTAAGCCTTAATCAAGGGATTAGGCTCTGATACCAATTGAAAAGACCAACACTAGGCCTAGAGGGGGGTGAATAGGCCTTGTTCAAATTTTTCTGAAAACCTTGGCAGAAAAACATCAGCGGCCAGATGATCCAGCACAAGGTCAGATCTTCCGGGGTTCGGATGATCCGGCCTAAGGTCGGATCTTCCTGCCGGGAGAAAGAAACCAACAACTAAATTCAAAATGTACTTAAGTTTTGACGATTCCCTTTGAATACAAAGTTGGTAAAAGGTATTGCAAAGCCTATGCAGGAACCCAATGTACGATATCTACACCTATCTAGTAGATCGCGTCGAAACAAGCTCAAGAACAATATGAACAACAATAAGTAAATGGAGACACAAGATTTAATCCGAAGTTCACTCCAGAAAGGAGCTATGTCTCCGTTGAGATGCTCACAAAGAGCCGGGTAGTCACTAGTCCCAAGTCTCTTACAATCAACCACAAAGGAGGACTGAGTTACTTACTATTGATCTCACAAAGAGATGGGTAATACAAACTTCCGGGAGCTCAAACCACAAATGAATGGGAGCTTACCGGCACCTCTAACCATCTAGGAGCAATGCTCCAAGAGTAACAAACGCAAATTGACGAATCAAAGGATGCTTCAAGTGCTTCTTGAGATGAACAAGTGAAAGCCCACGAAGTGCTCTCTTTCCACACCCCAAATCTCACTCCCTCTCAATCCCTAGGTGAATCCTTGCAAGAATCAAGGTCTTGGATTGAGGGGAGGGTTGAATTGAATGCTGTGGAGGTGTGTTAGGTCATGGGAAGCAGCAGCAATGAATGAGGGGGTGAAAGGGTATAAATACCCCACCCACCTTAGGTGACCGTTATGTGTATTTCTGAGGGGTACCAGATCATCCGGCCTAGAGTCGGATCATCCAACCCAGCACTCACTTTAAGCACAAAAAGCTCTCCAAAATTCCCAGGGCCGGATCATCCGGCCAAGGGGTCGGATCATCCGACAGGCGACAGAAAGTTTCAGGCTTAGAGGCCGGATCATCCGACCGTGGTCAGAGGGGAACGGCCAGGCAGATCGGATCATCCGGCCTGGGGCAGAGGGAATTTGCTGGCAGGCCGGATCATCCGACCCAGATGAATTTAGAAGGTAGATTTTTTCAAGAAAGAATTTTATCTCAAACTGAAGCACTTTGACAACCTGGATCAATCGACAGCATCCCCTTTTATAGTACGGTGGTCCTATACTCAAATTCAAAATGAAAATCTGAATTAAATCACCAGTGAACTCCACCACCATACACATTTGAACTGGGGATCTTCTTTTTATCTTCTTCTCAATTCTTTCATTTTATTCCTGCACACAACTTCATCAAAGCATCATATCCCAAATTGTGATCGTCAAGAATCACCAAAATCAATTAGGGGCCTAGATGCTTTTTCAAGTGTTCCTCCCTATTGCAATCAGAGCGATCAAGCCAGTATACGTAAAGATGGTAATCACTCGATTGTGTTACTTCTTCAACAAGATTTCTCAAAAGGTGATCAATGAAGATGAATTGGAACATCTAATGATTCACATGGTCAATCAGATACGGGCACTTGGTCCTCCTTACCTACACAAAATGTGGACGTATGAGTGCCTTGTGTCCATTCTAAACTGATATGTACTGAATTGTGCATACCCTAAGAGGTCTATGATAGAGGGATACAATACTGAAGAAATCGTCGAGTGTTGCCAAGGTTACCTAAACGATAAAGTAGGCATTGGTTTGCTTGTTCCACACTTTTTTGGGAGGTTGGAAGGGGTTAGCATAGTTGGGAGGAAAACCTTCATCGACAAGGATTTCAAAGGTGTGCAACAAGCACAATATAGCATCTTGCAGCACCTCACGATAATAACACCTTTAGTCAATGAACACTTGAGCATGATTTGTGCAGAAAGTAATGGATGCTTGGATGATTGGATCATATGAGAGCACAAGCGTCGATTGACTGCATAGTTGAAGGACCTGTATCTACCAGATGGAGAGACCGTGAAAGAACAAACGGTCAAAAGATTGGCAGCTAGCACATCTAGCCAGGTCACATCATGGCAAGGGTATGATATTAATGGATATGTATTTTATACTGCCGCAACAAGAAGACTGTGCCTTAGAACAGTGGTGTTCGTATTGAGGCCTTAGACGAGAGAATTGTGGCAGAACCAACCTGAATTATACCGACTCAAGTACGCGAGTCCTCACCGAAGGGCTACCTCGCACTTCAAACGGTATAAAACCATCGGTCTGTCGGGTAACGTCCCGATAAACCACCGAACTCAGGATCCAACAAGGTACCTCACACGAAGGTGAGTCCAGAGATACAATGCCAAAATATCTTACACCACAGGCAGTTACATTACAACAATGTACAAAACATCATTAGCTCCCACAGAGGAGAGATTATTACAAGACAGGTTTTAGTTTTTAGTCAAAGCAGCGGAATTTGAAAAGCGTAACCATTATACACGTTGTCATTACAGATATTATGCTAGCCCTGACATAATATCACTCGGCGGAATCGGTGTTGGCCGGGGACGGATCCCATTCCACGGACCAACCATCAGGCAAAGGTTAGGGCCACGGTGTAATGAATGCTGGCTCATCAGAAAGATTACCTGAATTAAATCAACAAAAGCAAGGCTGAGTATACTAATACTCAGCAAGACTTACCCGGAATTGGGTATACCTTAGCCCATAACTAGACTCATGAAGGCTTTTAGCTTTAGGTAGAGTTTTCAGCTGAAAAGCAACAAAGAGCAGATCCTTATTTCCAACTTTTAGCTTTCAGGTTCTAGTGGATTAACCATTCTAGGTAAGCACCTATAACTAATCAAGCATGGTAAAATCTTTAACCAAGCACCATCTTTGATAATCATAAACTTGCTCTTGTTACTCTATGTGGTAAAGGGAATAAGCAGTCTCATACATCGTGAGAGGCGGACGATTCTGAATCGAGATTCAACCCTTGCAAGGTAAACCTAACACACACGCTTGGAATACCACAGGGTTATTCCGAAGCGACCGTTTGCCTTTCATTCCGACTCGTGGATCAGGGCCACCACAAGCGACTGCAGGTCATATGCACATCCAAAGTGCAGGAAGTACGTCTGTAGCGCGACTACAAACCCCGTACTCCTGGTTGCCCAGCAACACATATGCCTACACGTCGAACAAAGTAACCAAAAGAAGCAAATACATGTGGTGGGGGGTATGTCCACTCCTCGGGCCGATCGGTTACTAGGCTTACCGCTTACCATATTTCACGGCATGTGGCTAGTACTTTCAAACACTTAACCACCGCTACCACACACTGCGACCTTATCAAATTCATCAAAACAGACGGGGTATCATCTTGACCATGATACCTCATAAAACTCCCGTCCGTCATCCTTATAATGATAACAGGAATGTAAACATCACAATTCCTATATCGCGCGAGTGACAGGAAATCACTCGACTTCTACCGGTCCTATAAGCAGAGCAGCTATTCGGACTCAAGTTCTAGTGTTCAATACATAGGTTCCTGGAATTATGCAACTAAGGTTTACAAACAACTCCTAAGAACTTAATGCATAAAGATATACATAAATAGTATAGGTTGCAGTATAATAAAGTAGGGGTTATGTCCGGAGCTTGCCTTCGTTGGTAGGGTTGGGGTTAGTCAAACTATTTTCTTCCGAACCTTGGTTCGGGGCTTCAGAGAAATCCGCGACGAGAGTTCCGGGGTCTTCAGAATAACCTCCTTCTTGTTCCGGGATCAGCTGATAATCCCCGTCGGCGAGAGTAGTCGATTCTACATGATATGCAAAATGAAGTTTAATGGATGCATATATTTGTAGTTCAATTCACGATAAAGTTGCAATCTAAATAAAGGGCATTACATATTGACAATCAATTTAACTATCCTGCACTGGGCAGTCATTTATCGAGTACTAACTAAACTAACTAGTCTCGTTAGGCAGCCGGGGTGGGTTACCCTAAACATCCAATTTAATTTTATTTGGTAGTGTATCTAATTACCCTAAGCAATACTACACACACTTAGCAATTCCTATTTATTTTATTAGTTAAACTTTGTAATTAACTTTAGGTTATTATTTAATTATGGTTAACCTTGAATTAATTTTAGGCAAATGGTAATTTAGTAAAATTAAATCAATACTTATGAAAATTACCCTAAGTGGGTTTAATTGAAATAACATTACTCTAGATATTTTTATACAATAATTAGCAACTTACTTAATTAAACAAGATCAAGATTTGAAATTTCAAGGTATAACTATAACTAGAGTTTTATATTAAAAATTAGGGTTCAAAACTTAAGGACATCATAGACTACTCAAGTCTAGCATCCTGGAAAAGTTTCATAAATTTTCATGCATCCTAATTATTATTTATGATTTATCTAGGAATCTAAGCTTGAAATTTATAACTCAAGTTATATTAGGTTTCTATTTCTCAAATTTTTATGTTATATCACACTCATAAAGACTAAACTATAGTAAAAATTTCATCCTTAAATATGCATAGATACTTCTGAAATTAATTTGCCAAGCTTTTATTAACTTATAACAAAAGTAATCAAATACTCTAGCTAGAGGGCTGATCTAGACTTCAAAAATTTATACAAGCCTACTCCAATCATGTGCAACATATGCTCCAAAGATCAACAGTAACAAAGCTATAGATCATAAGATTCAATTAAAACATCATTTTACTTGTATTTAAAATACAGAACAAACTATATATCTTCATGACTTGACTGTGAAATAAAAGTTGTAGAATTCATCCTAAGGATTCTAACCCAACAAGTTTGGTATTTTTCTGATTTTTCTATGAATTCTTACACATTTTTGAACTTCACTGGTTTGAAATAGAGAAAGGAACTGAAACTTTGCAATAGGGACCCTAGAAGAATTTAAAGGCTTGCAATCGGGTCCCTGCTGCCATGGCCGGTGGGGGAAGCTCTGTTCCGGCCAAAATCCGGCGATCCTCGGGGTCGGCGGCGAGGGGTAAGGGGAGAGGAAGCACCAGTGAGTCAAAGGCTACCTGTAGAGGGTCTCGGGGAGGTTGGAGATGACCGGTGGCGAGCTGCCCACGGGAGCAGTAGCTCCGGCGAGCGGCGGCTCGAATTCCGGCGAGCTCGGGTGGGGAATGGGAATGGCGCGTGGTCTAGGAGCTCTAGGGCGAGGAGGGGATCCAATTCCGAGACTCAGCTCAAGAAGAGGGAGGTCGGAAGGAGGAGCTCGACGTGGAGCAGGGGCGGCGGCAATGGAGATGGGCGGCGGCCGGCGGTGTTCACGCGCTTGAGGCTTGGGTTACTTGAATTGGTTCACCAGGACTGGGAGGAGTGAGTAGGGGGGCAGCATTGTGGCTTGGGGCGGCTACTAAGCCCGGCAGTGGTCGGGCAGGAGGTCGCCGTGGCCAGTGGTGCTGGCAGCCAGCGGCAGGAGGATGGCGAGGTGGCGCGCGAGGAAGGAGACAACGGGGAAGGGCTAGGGCGGTGGGAAGACCTTCCGGCGACGCGTGTGCACGAGTAGCAGCTGGAGGTGGAGCTCGGGCGCTGCGCCGGCGGTGAGCGGCAGAAGCAGAACAGAGCAGAGGAGAAGCAGGGGTGCCAGAGGAGGAAGAAGGTAGACCGGAGTCAGAAGGACTGATTTGCAATTTTAGAAATTTCCAGGGACTCCTCTGTAAAGGAAAAATTCCCGTTGGTACAAAAGCCTAGTGAGAAAAGTGTCTAAAGCAAAGTTGTAGAGAATTTCAAATCCTACAAGAATGCTTTAAGGTTCAAGTTCAAAATCTCAAAGAATATAGTTTTATTTTAAACTTTAGAGCACAATTCAAATTATAAACTTTGCCTTGTAATTCAAACAAAATGCTTTAATGTTTAGGGTCTTTTTGCAAGTTTTCCTGCAGTCATCATTACTAGTTCTTTTTACATTTTAGTCCTTAAGTAAAACTGAGTTTTACTTTTACCTTTTAACCGTTTCACATGTAAACCCCTTATATTTGTGTTAATTACACATAAATCCCTAGTTTCCAATAAAGTCCATTTTTCTTATGTTTTATTTAACTTTTGCACTGTTCTTCTGTACAATAATGTAGGTTTACCACTTAAAAGTACTTTTACACACTTATACTCAAGTAATTACACAATTCCTAAATTACAATTATACCCCTGATGTCTTGTACAACTTATATACACTATAACATGCATACATATAATACATCCAAACTTAGTATCTAGTTGTCTAACTACCTGGATATTACAACCTTCCCCCCTTAAAAAGAATCTCGTCCCGAGATTCCGAAGCTGAACAGAAATGGATAATTAGATTTGGGGATTGGCTTACAGGAATTCTGGAAAATTTCGTTGAAGATAAGACTCAGTTTCCCAAGTCGCTTCTTCTTCGGTGTGATGATCCCATAAGATCTTGTACATCTTAACTGCCCTTTTTCTAGTGAATCTCTCCTTAGTATCCAGGATTCGAAGAGGTTGTTCGATGTACGACAAATCAGGTTTAATCTCAATGGCACATGTCTCAACGATTTCCGTGGGTACTTTGACACACTTCTTAAGTTGAGAGATATGGAAGGCATCGTGAATAGCCGCCCATTGAGATGGAAGACGAAGTTTGTAAGCCACTGGGCCACAAACATTAAGAATTTCAAAGGGTCCGACATACCGGGGTGCTAACTTCCCCTTTATGCCAAAGCGTTGGACGCCTTTGGTAGGTGATACTCGGAGATATACAAAATCTCCTATCTGGAATTGCAGAGGTTTCCTCCTCTTATCTGCATAGCTCTTTTGTCTGGACTGAGCGGTTTTAAGATTAGATTGAATAACCTTAACCTTATCTTCGGCTTCAACGACTAGGTCGGGTCCAAAGATTTTGCGTTCACCGGTCTCTGACCAACTCAAAGGAGTTCGACATCTGCGACCATATAACGCTTCGAAAGGAGCCATTTGAAGACTAGCTTGATAACTGTTGTTGTAAGCAAACTCAGCTAGAGCAAGACATTTGTCCCAACTTGTACCATAATGAATAATACAAGCTCGGAGCATGTCTTCAAGGATTTGGTTAACTCGCTCAGTCTGTCCATCAGTTTGGGGGTGGTATGCAGAGCTTCGAATCAATTTGGTCCCTAGAGCTGATTGTAACTGCTCCCAAAACCGTGCAATAAATTGAGGCCCTCGATCAGAGATGATGGTTTTTGGAACCCCATGTAATCGAACGATCTGGTCCAGATAGACTTCGGCATACTTTTTAGCAGAGTAAGTAGTATGCACCGGAAGAAAATGAGCTGTTTTTGTGAGTCTATCGATGATCACCCATATGGAGTCATGCTTTTGAGATGTGTTGGGAAGACCGACAATGAAATCCATGCTAATGTCTTCCCATTTCCATGACGGTATGGGTAATGGCTGAAGCGTACCAGAGGCTTTTAAATGGCTAGCTTTAACTCTCTGGCATGTATCACATTCGGATACATATTTGGCAATTTCTCTTTTCATTCTGGTCCACCAAAAATGTTGCCGAAGATCTTGATACATCTTGGTGCTACCAGGATGAATAGAGAATTTGGACAAATGTGCTTCGTCGAGGATTTGCTTACGAAGTTGATGATCCTTAGGCATAACAATCCGATCGTTGAACCATAGGACTCCTTGATGATCAGTGTGAAAACACCGATATTTAGCTTCTCCCTGGGATAACTTGGATTTGATAATTTTGACACCCTCATCATTAAGTTGAGACATAATGATTTTATCTTGGAGAGTGGATTCAATAGATAACAGATTCAGGCTACCTTGAGAAATGATCTCTAAATTGAGTTTTCTCATCTGATGGCAAAGAGTGTCACTGAAAGTTGCTATGGATAAACAATGACAGTGTGCTTTGCGGCTAAGTGCATCCGCAACCACATTGGCTTTGCCCGGATGATAGTGTACGTCAAGGTCATAATCTTTGATCAACTCTAACCAACGCCTTTGCCTCATATTTAGATCAGCTTGAGTGAAAATATACTTGAGGCTCTTATGGTCAGTGTAAATGTTACACTTAGCACCCATAAGATGATGTCTCCAGATCTTGAGAGCATGAATAACTGCTGCCAATTCAAGATCATGTGTTGGATAATTTTGCTCATGAGTTCGAAGTGCTCGGGAAGCATAAGCAATAACCCGGTTGTTTTGCATAAGGACACAACCAAGGCCAATTCCAGAAGCGTCACAGTAGACATCAAAAGGCTAGGTACTATCTGGCTGAGCTAGTACTGGAGCAGTCGTTAGAAGTTTTCTCAAAGCGTGAAATGCTTCCTCACACTTATCATCCCAACGAAACTTAATTTCTTTCTTAAGTAGCTCAGTCATGGGTTTAGCTATCTTGGAGAAGTCTGGAATGAATCGGCGATAATATCCTGCCAATCCAAGGAAACTTCGTATTTGATGGACCGAAGTGGGAGGGTTCCAGTCCATAACTTCTTGAACTTTGGTTGGATCAACCGATATGCCTTGACTAGAAATAGTATGTCCCAAAAATTTCACACTATCCAGCCAGAATTCACATTTTGAAAATTTAGCATAAAGGCGATGATCCCGTAGTCGCTGAAGAACGACACGTAAATGATTAGCATGGTCTTCTTTGGTTCTGGAGTAAATCAGAATATCATCGATGAAGACCACAACAAATTTATCGAGCTCCGGCATAAATACAGAATTCATGAGATACATGAAATATGCCGGTGCATTGGTAAGTCCGAATGACATAACCAGATATTCATAAAGTCCATATCTGGTTGAGAAGGCCGTTTTTGGAATATCACAAGGCCTAATCTTGATTTGATGATAACCGGAGCGTAAGTCAATCTTGGAAAAGACCTTTGCTCCAGCTAGTTGATCGAACAAGATATCAATGCGGGGAAGAGGATACTTATTTTTGATGGTAACCGCATTGAGTGGACGGTAGTCGACACATAGTCTCAGGCTATCGTCTTTCTTCTTAACAAAGAGAGCAGAACAACCCCAAGGTGAAGCACTTGGACGTATATATCCTTTGTCAAGAAGATCTTGGAGCTGAATTTTCAGTTCTGCTAATTCGTTTGGAGGCATACGATACGGCCTCTTGGAAATTGGAGCAGTGCCCGGTTGAAGTTCAATGATGAACTCGACGTCTCTATCTGGGGGCATTCCAGGCAAGTCGTCTGGAAAGACATCGGGAAATTCACATACTATCGGAATATCCTTGACTTTGATATCTGTGATAGCATAAGTACAGGGGTGCAGATACTCTGGCTGAGGCAGATAAAGGGTGGTAATCCCATAGTATGGTGAATTAATTTCAACCACTCGGGAACAGATATCTAACCGGACTCGATGCTTAGTCATCCAGTCTGTCCCAAGTATAACATCAATACCCTCTAAACTGAGTAAAACCAAATTAGTTTTGATTTCTTTACTACCTAACTGAAGTGGCACATTTCTACTCATTTGGTTGGAGGTGATTTTTCCTCCACGGGTAGAGATCATATATGACCCCTGGATAGAACAAAATTCAAGTCCTAGCTGGGTACCACAGTTGTTACTAATAAAGCTATGTGTTGCTCCGGAATCAAATAAAGTAACAACTGGCTTATGGTAAATAGAAAATGTACCCGACATGACAGGAGCTCCATCTGGGAGTTCTGCAAGAGTGGTGAAGTTAATTCGTCCTTGCCGGACTTGCATCACCGGCTTCTTGCCCTTATTCTGGTTTCCCTGGGTGGAGCTCTGCCCTTGATTAGGTTTCTTAGGCCGCGGACAATCCCGGATGAAATGATCCGCACTTCCGCAATTGTAGCAGCGATAGTTGCTGCCTCTCTGTGGCACTTGTTGAATATTTGGCCGTTGGCCAGATTGTTGTGCTTGTTGCGGGGGCACAGGAGGTCTGTACCTCCCTTGCTGCTAGGGCGGCCTAAAAACCAATCTTCCCGTTGGAGCATTGCGCTGTGGTGCTCTGGGCGGCGTATTAGAAACAACCCGATACCTCGGTGGTTGAGCACTCGAGGGTCCAGCAGGGTTCTTCCGCTTCTTCTCGGCATAATGCGCCACAATGCAGTCTTCTTGAGTTAAGGCCATGTTAACCAACTCACTGAAAGTATTTGCCCTCACAAGGTTCAGGCGTTCCTTGAGTTTGGTGTTAAGGCCTCGGCGAAAACGATCTTGTTTCTTGGCATCATTATCTGCATGATACCCTGCATACTGGCACAGATGATTGAAATTCTGTGCATACTGCAGAACTGTATTGGCACCTTGAGTAAGAGCCAGGAACTCATTAAGTTTTTGCTCCAATAGTCCTGCGGGAATATAATGCGCTCGAAAGGCGACCCGGAATTCATCCCATATGATGATATGCCCTGCAGGTTGCATGGCATAGAAATTGTCCCACCAGATTCTAGCAGCACCACGAAGTTGTTGAGCAGCAAAAGAAGCCTTGCTAGAATCCGCACAAGGTATGGTCAGAAGAGCGAACTTCGATTCAATGATGTGGAGCCAGGCATCGGCATCCAATGGTTCCTCGGCCTTACTGAAGAAAGGCGGTTGGGTACTGAGGAAATCTTGGTAACTAGCCACAGGAGGATTACGCTCATCCCGGCCTCCTCGGAATTGATGCTGCTGATTCTGCTGTGCTTGAACTAGCAAATTAAGCAATTCCGTTTGCCGAGCCATGACTTCGGCAAGGTTGGGAGGAGGTGGTGGCGGTTGCTGAGAACCGCTGGCCTGATCAGCCCGGAAACCTTCCGGGGTTCCACGTGTGCCTCCAACCATCTGAAACAAAGGAGATGTCCATCATTAACCATATAGCCTTACTCCCGATTTCAGAAAATATAAACAAATCACATACTCCATTCAATCATCTCATTTCAGAATCATAAGGATAATGAACAAGATGATAAAACAGGAAACTTATATTACAATATTGGTTCTTTTGTTTTCCGCATCGTACATCCGAAAGATCTCTACGCAGGCCATCTATGTTACAACAATTGGCATGAGATCTAGCTAAGTTACACACTCCTTAAGTTATTACACTCCCCATAGGTTACATCTAGATAGTCGACGATTTACTAAACTAAAAATCGTCGAAGTTGCCTATAGAAGATTGACTGCCAGAAGAAGAGTGATAGGGACTAAGAACTGGATCCCCATGCTCAGAGTCAATCTCTGAAACACCCTCAATCTCTTCGGGGTCTTCTTCTTCTTCTTCAGGTACTATGGGTATAGCGGGAAGTATCGGTTGCTGCTGCAATTCCTCAATGTGAGCCTGGGCATCATCAGCTACAAGTATCAGATCATGAATTTGTGCCTGTAGAAACTCAATAACAGTGTCACGCTGAGTGATAATATGATCACTCTCATTGATCTGATCTTCACGATGGAGGATTGTCTCATCTCTTGCTGCAATAATTTCATCCTTCTGAGTCACCAAAGCTTGTAATTCCTCTATTTGGGTTACTTGATGGTCAGCGTTCCGATAGTGGCTTTGAGCCACACCAGTTATCTGACTTACCCCATGACGCAGTAGCATTTGATAATGATATTGCACATCCATGAACCTGGTAACCATACGGACGGTTTCTTCAGCCAGATCCCCTAGTAGATGACCATGATGGTCTGTCCGAAAATCCCAGTCCGAATTACTCGGGTCTATGATAGGAAATAACCCAATAGGATATGCGGCAACTTCAATTGGATGCTGATTGCAAAAGAGTTTGATAGCTTCTAAAGCAGCAGTTTCAAGAGTATCCACTAGACGATATCCAACCACTTCCACTTCTATGGGAGGCCATAAGGAGCGGAAAGGATGTTGAGGAATTATCATCTTAACCCTGCAGCGGGGAACTCCTTCTTCACGATACTCTACCCCATCATACAGAGGAGGCTCTGTATAATGAAACATACTCAAGGATTCCCACAAAAGACGAGGAAATCCTTCCCAATGTAAACCATTGGTGTGAAAGTGCCCCTCCTGATCCCAAAAGGTATTAGCAGGAGCAGCCATCTGCGACAACAATGCAAATGGTAAGATATTTTTACCCTGTTGAGAAAATTTACAAGGTAAAATTGAATTAAGATAGCTGATTCTGATAACAGCAAAGGCTGGAATTCAGATGAATACTTAAGATACCCAACTAAAGATTCTTACTTACCCAAATTAAGAAATACCAACATGTTGTCTATTTCTTAGGAAGCATCAATTTAAACATTCAATTTAGTTGATTAATGGATTATGCATGCACGTACTAATCGATCTCATAGCCAAAAGTAACTGCCAAGTAATCTTGGTCTTACGTGGTTAGTTACGGTGGCACAATATAAATACGTCTCTCACTATTAACTAGTCGATAGGTCCTATCCGTCCTAATTTCGGAATCGTGGTTAGTGTACCTGCAGAAAACCACAATGCATATATATATATATTCAATGAACCTTTCATGCCAGCATGTCATGAAAGCGTCCCCATTCATTACTGCTCACTATAGAAACAACATCTGTACAATTACCGCCGTACAGATAACGTTAACATACGTTATTGGCTAACGTATTCACGGGGGTACCGCAAAAGTGCGGGGGTATGAACAGCGATCGCCATACCCTGCGCCGAACCATATACTCCCAATGTAGTCAACCAAAGTTGACACATTGGCAGCATCTCAAGTAGGCCACTGCTTGAAAAACAGCGTTCGGTTCGCATCACCGACAGGAAGGCCAAGCTCCCTCAGTTGGCTGAGGATCCTTACCTTCTTACCTTACGATCGAAGATGTCGTTACAGAAAGTAAGGTTGGGTTGTGCATAAATTTAAGTTTCAACAGAAAAGTAATGCTGGAAGTCAGAATTATATATATATATATATTACAGCCACCTTTAATTCCCATATTAGCATTACCCTAGGGCTTACGTACTATACATAATCCTTAACGAACCATCGTTGTTTTGCAAATACTTGATTAATCAATTTTTTTATACTAAAAATTACTTTTTAAGGCTAATTATATCTCCAGGGTACACTTGTTAGCTCTGATACCAGCTGTGGCAGAACCAACCTGAATTATACCGACTCAAGTACGCGAGTCCTCACCGAAGGGCTACCTCGCACTTCAAACGGTATAAAACCATCGGTCTGTCGGGTAACGTCCCGATAAACCACCGAACTCAGGATCCAACAAGGTACCTCACACGAAGGTGAGTCCAGAGATACAATGCCAAAATATCTTACACCACAGGCAGTTACATTACAACAATGTACAAAACATCATTAGCTCCCACAGAGGAGAGATTATTACAAGACAGGTTTTAGTTTTTAGTCAAAGCAGCGGAATTTGAAAAGCGTAACCATTATACACGTTGTCATTACAGATATTATGCTAGCCCTGACATAATATCACTCGGCGGAATCGGTGTTGGCCGGGGACGGATCCCATTCCACGGACCAACCATCAGGCAAAGGGTAGGGCCACGGTGTAATGAATGCTGGCTCATCAGAAAGATTACCTGAATTAAATCAACAAAAGCAAGGCTGAGTATACTAATACTCAGCAAGACTTACCCGGAATTGGGTATACCTTAGCCCATAACTAGACTCATGAAGGCTTTTAGCTTTAGGTAGAGTTTTCAGCTGAAAAGCAACAAAGAGCAGATCCTTATTTCCAACTTTTAGCTTTCAGGTTCTAGTGGATTAACCATTCTAGGTAAGCACCTATAACTAATCAAGCATGGTAAAATCTTTAACCAAGCACCATCTTTGATAATCATAAACTTGCTCTTGTTACTCTATGTGGTAAAGGGAATAAGCAGTCTCATACATCGTGAGAGGCGGACGATTCTGAATCGAGATTCAACCCTTGCAAGGTAAACCTAACACACACGCTTGGAATACCACAGGGTTATTCCGAAGCGACCGTTTGCCTTTCATTCCGACTCGTGGATTAGGGCCACCACAAGCGACTGCAGGTCATATGCACATCCAAAGTGTAGGAAGTACGTCTGTAGCGCGACTACAAACCCCGTACTCCTGGTCCTATAAGCAGAGCAGCTATTCGGACTCAAGTTCTAGTGTTCAATACATAGGTTCCTGGAATTATGCAACTAAGGTTTACAAACAACTCCTAAGAACTTAATGCATAAAGATATACATAAATAGTATAGGTTGCAGTATAATAAAGTAGGGGTTATGTCCGGGGCTTGCCTTCGTTGGTAGGGTTGGGGTTAGTCAAACTATTTTCTTCCGAACCTTGGTTCGGGGCTTCAGAGAAATCCGCGACGAGAGTTCCGGGGTCTTCAGAATAACCTCCTTCTTGTTCCGGGATCAGCTGATAATCCCCGTCGGCGAGAGTAGTCGATTCTACATGATATGCAAAATGAAGTTTAATGGATGCATATATTTGTAGTTCAGTTCACGATAAAGTTGCAATCTAAATAAAGGGCATTACATATTGACAATCAATTTA